>NW_025920130.1:300000-521207 GCF_902686445.1 Sciurus carolinensis | reverse complement strand
GTCTTCATAAAGGTTCATATAAAGACTTGCCTCTAAGCTAACAGAGTGATCTGAACAATGTATTTAAAATTCAGTCTCCCCAGCTTTAAGTTGTGGATAATAAAAGAACCAATTTTTTATATCTCTAAAATATATAATTCATATGAAACACTTAATATAATAATGAACCTCCAAAAAGTATTTAACTTCTACTTGTCATTTCTGATATTTGCATCACTACAACCTGAAATTTATACTTTCCAAAGCATTTTCTATAACATATCCAAAGCAGCTGTCTAAAGATAATATGTGCATTTGGAAATTTTTAGGTTAAATATATCAAGCAAACTAATGGATCTAAAACGTCCAATTGAAAATAAATTTTCTAAAATTTTATTATTTACTAATAAGATTTCTGAACACTTAAGAAATAGTATGACAATTAGTATTTCACAAAATGACCAATCAGTGAAACAACTTTTCTGAGCAGAGCCTGAGATTTGAGAGAGCTATGGCATTGTCAAATTTCCTCTTAATCTACATGACTGTTCTTTCTCAATGTACTCCCACAGCCTTTATAACTGTATGGAGCAAGTCTGCACTAGTGTCTACTCTAAGCACATGATTTAACAGCTCAGGAGTGATTTGACATAATTTAGGTGAGGAATTGCACTAAAAGAGGTACTGAAGTCATTTGCATACAGATGTGTCTCCAAATGAAAAGTCATGGAGTCTACAGAAATATCAAAGAACAGAAAGAAAGGAAAATATTTATGCTCATGAACTTTCATGAACATCCTTTGACAGTTGTGCATCGCTAAAACTTAAACCAAGTCAAGATATTACTGCTCATGCAGTACTACCACAGATGTTGTGAAAAGCATTGCTCTTTGTGTAGTTCATAATCTATTGTTTCACAAGCTTTCTTTCACTAAGAATAAATAAATACATTTGCTTGAATTCTGTCAAGAATGGATTCAAAATTCCAATGCCCAGGAGACCCAAGATGGTGGACGAGAGGGAGGCTGCGTTCTTTGTCGCTCTGTAACTCTGGTTTCAAGCAGAGGATATCTGTTTCTTGGTGAGGCAGTTTTTGCTGCTTATTGATCCCCTGGTGTTTATCCCATTTGTCTGTGATCACCTGCAGTCAGCCAGCATATCGTTGCCTTTTTTGAGTGCAGATTGCTCACTGTCAGGTGCCTATCATCTGCCATTTGCCTGCCTCTTGCCCGTCCATCACCTGCCTTTGACCTACCCATCACCCACCACCCAAGATTCACCTCCTGATCGCCTGACAGCTGCCAGCAGACTGACCACGGACCGCCCGTGGAGTCCAGCTGCCTGCTGTTGCCTGGAAGTTCTCTGTCACAGTACCTGCAGGTTTGGTTACACATGGTTGCCGCCATTTTGAGACTACAGCCAGGCCCCGTAGGACCCCTGGCCAGACTGACTGATCCCAGTCTCCAGGATCCTTCAGCCCGACAGATCACTTCCTGCTTCTGGGGCCCTCACATCGACTGACTGCTCCCTGCTGCCAGGACCCCCAGATCAACTGACTGCATCCTATCACTGAGACCCCAGACCAACTGATTGCACCCGCCCTCCAGGATCCTGCAACCACACCAAACACACCTGACCTCCAGGACCCCTGCCTGACCAACTGCACCCTGCCTCCAGGACCTCCAGCCGACCATGTCCACACCCCGAGTTGTAGCTCTCCATTTGCCAACACACTTGGAAGCCAGAGAGGCCATCTTGGATAATCCTGGAAGCCGTAGCTTTGATCTTCAGGTGGGGCAAATCCCATCCTGAGAAACCTGCTGGAGACTTGAAGCTCATTGTCAGGTACCTCTCATGTATAAGGATACTGAAGACTGGGAGGTTTGAATACTGTATGACTGTTATAGTGTAGATTTTCTTTCTTCTCCTTATTGAAAAATTTTAAGTTTTTATTTCATTACTTTTTTTGGCTCTCTTTTCCTTTTATTTACCTGTTCCCTCAGAGTCTCTTTCTCCCTTTTTGCATGCTAACATCCAATTTCTTTTGATTACACTCTCACGCTTTCTATTATCTAGAACTTCTTTATATTCTTTTCTTATCCCATTAACTGCTACATCCTACATCCCTCTTCATCCTCTTTTCCTCCATTAGAAACTGCAGACCTTATTGCACATCCATTTGTTATACTGAAGATAATATTTGAACTCATTCTGTTTATTATGACAATTTTCTTATTGTCCTTTTAGGGGCTATTTGGTCTAGGATTGCATAGTGTCTGAATTGGACACTGTTAATATTGATCTCCCCTTAAAGAAAAGATTTTGGAAACCTATAGGGTCACTATGAGCCTATAGGGGGAAATCTGCAATACCCCAGATCTGCACTGCTAGAGGGGAAGATACATGAACAACATGAAAGAACAAGGGAAGCAAATGATCCAAACAAATCTAGATTCTATATTAATAGAATCCAATGACAGTATGGTAGAAGAAATGTCAGAAAAGGACTTCAGATTATACATGATTAAGATGATTCACAAAGCAAAGGATGAGATAAGAGAGCAAATGCAGGCAATGAGTGATCATACCAATAAGCAGTCGAAAGAACAACTGCAGGAAGCAAAAGATCATTTCAACAAAGATATAGGGATTCTCAAAAAAAAAAAAAAAAAAAAAAAACAGAAATCCTTGAAATGAAGGAAACAATAAATCAAATAAAAAACTCAATGGAAAGCATAACCAAAAGACTAGACCACTTGGAAGACAAACCTCAGACATTGAAGACAAAATATTTAACCTTGAAAATAAAGTGGCCCAAATAGAGAAGATGGTAATAAATCATGAACAGAATCTCCAAGAACTATGGGACATCATGAAAAGACCAAATTTAAGAATTATTGGGATTGAGGAAGGCACAGAGATACAAACCAAAGGAATGAACAACTTATTCAATGAAATAATATCAGAAAATTTCCCAAATCTGAAGAATGAAATGGAAAGTCAAATACAAGAGGCTTACAGAACACCAAATGCAGAAAATCACAATAGATCCACACCAAGTCACATTATAATAAAAATGCAAAACATTCAAAATAAAGATAGGATTTTGAAGGCCACGGGAGAAAAGCATCAGATTATATACAGGGAGAAACCAATATGGATAGCAGCAGACTTCTCAACCCAGACTCTAAAAGCTAGAAGGGCCTGGAACAACATATTTCAAGCTCTGAAAGAACATGGTTGCCAACCAAGAATCCTATACCCAGCAAAACTAACCTTCAGATTTGAAGACGAAATAAAATCTTTCCATGATAAACAAAAGTTAAAAGAATTTACAAATAGAAATCCTGCAGTACAGAATGTTCTCAAAAAAATATTCCATGAGGAGGAATGAAAAACAATGGAGGTTAGCAAAGGGAGGAACTACCTTAGAGAAAAACCACTCAAAAGAGAAACCAAGCCAAGTTAAAAACCAAAAATAAGCCAAATGACTGGGAATACAAATCATATCACAATAACAACCCTGAATTTTAATGGCCTAAACTCATCAATCAAAAGACATAGACTAGCAGAATGGATTAAAAAGAAAGACCCAACAATATGCTGCCTGCAAGAGACTCATCTCACAGAAAAAGATATCCACAGACTAAAGGTGAAAGGATAGGAAAAAACCTACTATGCACATGAACTCAGTAAAAAAGCGGGAGTTTCCATCCTTATACCAGATAAAGTGGACTTCAAACCAAAGTTAGTCAGAAGGGATAAAAATGGACATTTCATACTGCTTAAAGGAACCATAAATCAGGAAGACATAACGATAGTAAATGCTTATGCCCCAAATAATGGTGCATCCCTGTACATCAAACAAATCCTTCTCAATTTCAGGAATCACATAGACCACAACACAATAATTCTGGGTAACTTTAACATACCGCTGTCACCACTAGACAGATCTTCCAAACAAAAAACCAACCAAAGAAACCATAGAACTCAATAACACAATCAATAACCTAGATTTAATAGACATATATAGAATATTCCATCCATCAACGGGCGATTCATTTTCTTCTCAGCAGCACATGGAACCTTCTCAAAAATAGACCATATGTTATGCCACAAAGCAGCCCTTAGGAAATGCAAAAAAAATAGAGATACTGCCTTGTGTTCTATCAGGTCATAATGGACTGAGAGTAGAAACCAATGACAATAATAAGAAACAGAAATTACTCCAACACCTGGAGACTAAATAATATGCTATTGAATGAAACATGGATAACAGAAAACATCAGGGAGGAGATAAAAAAATTCTTAGACATCAATGAGAACAATGATACAACATATTAAAATCTCTGGGACACTATGAAAGCGGTACTAAGAGGAAAATTCATTGCATGGAGTGCGTTCCAAAAAAGAATGAAAAGTCAATATCTAAATGACCTAACATTACAGCTCAAAGCCCTAGAAAAAGAAGAACAGAATAACAGCAAAAGTATTAGAAGGCAGGAAGTAATTAAAATCAGAGCTGAAATCAATGAAATTGAAACAAAAGAAACAATTCAAAAAATTGACAAAACAAAAAGTTGGTTCTTTGAGAAAGTAAACAAAATAGACAAACCCTTAGCCACACTAACAAAGAGAAAAAGAGAGAAAACTCAAATTACTAAAATTCATGATGAAAAAGGAAATATGATGACAGACACCACTGAGATACATAACATAATGAGAAGTTACTTGGAAAATCTGTTTTCCAACAAAATAGAAACTACCGAAGACATTGACAAATTTCTAGGGACATGATCCTCCCAAACTGAACCAGGAGGACATACACAATTTAAACAGAACAATATCAAGCAATGAAATTGAAGAAGCCATTAAAAACCTACCATCCAAGAAAAGCCCAGGACCAGATGGATTCACAGCCGAGTTCTACAAGACCTTCAAAGAACTCATTCCAATACTTCTCAAAGTATTCCAGGAAATAGAAAAGGAGAGTACACTACCAAACTCATTCTATGAAGCTATTATCACCCTCATACCCAAACCAGGAAAAGACACATCAAGGAAAGAAAATTTTAGACCAATATCCTTGATGAATATAGATGAAAAGATCCTTAACAAAATATTGGCAAACCGTATCCAAAAACATATGAAGAAAATTGTGCACCACGATCAAGTGGGGTTCATCCCTGGAATGCAAGGATGGTTTAACATCCATAAATCAATCAACATAATCCATCATGTCAATAGACTTAAGGATAAGAATCATATGGTTATTTCAATTGATCCAGAAAATGCACTCGACAAAATACAACACCCCTTCATGCTCAAAACACTAGAAAAAATAGGGATAGTAGGAACATACATGAACATTGTAAATGCTATTTATGCTAAGCCATGGACAACATCATTCTTAATGGAGAAAAATTGAAAGCATTTCCTTTAAAAACGGGAACAAGACAGGGATGTCCTCTTTCACCACTTCTATTCAACATTGTCCTCGAAACTCTAGCCAGAGCAATTAGACAGATTAAAGAAGTTAAAGGGATACGAATAGGAAAAGAGGAACATAAGCTGTCACTATTTGCTGATGACATGATTCTATATTTAGAGGATCCAAAAAAAACTCCTCCAGAAAACTTCTAGACCTCATCAATGAATTCAGCAAACTAGCAGGCTATAAAACCAAAACGTGTAAATCTAAAGCATTTTTATATGCAAGTGATGAAACATCTGAAAGGGAAATGAGGAAAACAACTCCATTTGCAATCACCTCAAAAAAAAAATAAAATATTTGGGCATCAATCTAACCAAAGAGGTAAAAGATCTCTACAATGAAAACTACAAAACATTGAAGAAAGAAATTGAGGAAGACCTTAGAAGATGGAAGGATCTCTTATGTTATTGAATAGGCAGAATTAATATTGTCAAAATGGCCATACTACCAAAAGTGCTATACAGATTCAATGCAATTCCAATTAAAATCCCAATGATGTACATTACACAAATAGAGCAAGCAATCATGAAATTCATCTGGAAGAATAAGAAACCTAGAATAGCTAAAGCAATCTTTAGCAGGAAGAATGAAACAGGGGGTATCGCAATACCAGAACTTCAACTATACTACAAAGCATTAGTAACAAAAATGGCATGGTATTTTCACCAACATAGGTAGATCGATGGTACAGAATAGAGGACACAGACACAAACCCAAATAAATACAATTTTCTCATACTAGACAAAGGGGCCAAAAATATGCAATGGAGAAAAGATAGTCTCTTCAACAAATGGTGCTGGGAAAACTGGAAATCCATATGCAACAGAATGAAACTAAATCCCTATCTCTCACCCTACACAAAACTCAACTCAAAATGGATCAAGGACCTTGAAATCAGACCAGTGACCCTGCATCTTATAGAAGAAAAAGTAGGTCCAAATCTTCAACTTGTTGGCTTAGGATCAGACTTCCTTAACAGGACTCCCATAGCACAAGAAATAAAAGCAAGAATCAACAACTGGGATAGATTCAAACTAAAAAGTTTTCTTTCAGCAAAGGAAACTATCAGCAATGTGAGGAGAGAACCTACAGAGTGGGAGGATATCTTTGCCACTCATACTTCAGATAGAGCACTAATTTCCAGAATCTATAAAGAACTCAAAAACCTCGACACCAAGAATACAAAGAACCCAATCAACAAATGGGCTAAGGATATGAATAGACACTTCACAGAAGAAGATGTACAAGCAATCAACAGATATATGAAAAAATGTTCAACATCTCTAGTAATAAGAGAAATGCAAATCAAAACTATCCTAAGATTCCATCTCACCCCAATTAGAATGGCGATTATCAAGAATACAAGCAACAATAGGTGTTGGGGAGGGTGTGGGGAAAAAGGTACATTCATACATTGCTGGTGGGTTTGCCAATTAGTGCAGCCACTCTGAAAAGCAGTGTGGAGAATCCTTAGAAAACTTGGAATGGACTCACAATTTGACCCAGCTATCCCACTCCTTGGCCTATACCCAAAGGACTTAAAATCAGCATACTGTAGAGATACAGCCACATCAATGTTCTTATCTGCTCAATTCACAATAGCCAGATTGTGGAACTAATCCAGATGACCTTCAATTGATGAATGGATAAAGAAACTGTGGTATATGTATATACAATGGAATATTACTCAGCTATAAAGAATGATAAAATTATGGCATTTGCAGGCAAATGGATGAAATTGGATAATATCATGCGAAGTGAGATAAGACAATCTCAAAAAATGAAAGGATGAATGATCTCGCTGATAAATGGATGATGACACATAATGGGGGGTAGGAGGGGGCAAAGAATGGAGGAAAGAGGGACTGTATAGAGGGAAAAGAGGGGTGGGAGGGGTGGGGGGAAGGAAAAAATAACAGAATGAATCAAAAACCATTACCCTATGTAAATTTATGATTACACAAATGGTATGCCGTGACTCCATGTACAAACAGAAAAAAAAAGTATCCCATTTTTTACAATAAAAATAAATTAAAAGAAAGAATGGATTCATATTTATAAACATTCATATTGAACACGCAAATATTGAGTTAATATGTAGTTGAGTAAAAGCCCCAAGAAAGATGTCAAAATCAAGACTATTGATAAAACAATTTGATATAGATTAAAATTGATTGTCCAAAAACTCTTTCTGACCTTCTAGTCCAACTGTACAATACAAAGCCTAATGAATTTGTGATTGCTGTTCTAAGAATACATTTTCTTCCTTCAAAAAATAGTATTGCCCAGAGTTGCAGAAAGAGCAACTACTTAGTAATTTAAAAAGGTAACCAACATATCCAGAAAGATATCCTCAACAACACTAGAAATTTAGAAATCCATTAGTAAAATAGTTTGGTATCAAAATTGAAATTAATTAATTTAACTGAATTAATTAGTTGAAACTTGGAAAATCGCTTATCAAAACACCCTTGTAATCTTCTCTGATGAAGCAAATATCACCAAAAAATTATGCTCAAAAAGCATCAAAAGGAAAAGCTAACAACAAGATGAAAGACACTGGAATTCACAACATGTTGTGCACTGCTCTGAGAACCCAATATCTAATGTGAAGTCCCTGACATTTTTTTCAGGGTATACATTATTGAAATGATTTCAGATACCCAATTATAAGTTATATGACTTAAAAAATAGTATGCTATAATTAGTATCCATGGACAGTTACCTGCTAATTGACATAACAATACAATTCAAAATCAACTCCCTAAATATGATTTTATTATTATATTGAAGACATTAAAATCACAAGATTCTAGGTGAAAAACACACATAGAAAAAGATATGAGCAGACTTTAATATTTTCTTCAACAACCCTCAAAGATGATTGCTTAAGGGGACTCTGCAGAAAACAATAATATTTATTAGTTTTAATTAGCTATAAATGGGAGTAGAATGCACTATGAAATATCATACATCGATGAACTATAATTTCTTATTTTTCTGGTTGTACATGATGTAGAATCACGCCATTCAGGTAGTCATGTATGTACATAGGTTAATAATTTCTGATTCATTCTACTATTCTTCCTAAAACTTTTGCATAAACTTGCTGGATAGATAAAAAATAATATCCAAATATTTTCTAGGAAAAACAGACTGAATGTCACAAATTGAGTAAATTTTACCTACTGTATCTTTCATGAAGAATACCTCTTTTATGAGAGTTCTATCCACTTCTGTACAATTAGTCAATGTTGGTTTCTTTTTTAAAAAAATGAGTTTATTCTAAACAATACAATTAAGAGTAACATTAAAATTGTGTTATTACACAAGTGAATAATTTATTTAGAGTCAAATATGGTTAGAAAGATTGGTGGATGACAAAATGAAATAATGTGCCTCATTAGAGAATCTGTGTATAATTGAGGATATTACCACTCAAAAGTGGTATGATTAGAATACTTATATTTAGATACAAAGAAGTATGAAAGTTCTCCTTGGAATTTTACATCTCCTCCCAGAACAAGGCTCATCCCTGTGTCTGTCCAGGCACAAAGCTCTATCTAGTGCATCTTGAACACTGCAGAGGCAGAGCCTTTCTCCTGAATGCTTCTTCTTATAGTGGACACCCAGGAACCCAATTCCTAAGAAACAAATATCTATATGTGTCTGATATTTTGGGGTCAATATTTCTAGGAACCTCAACCATTACATTCTACAACCCAGTGGTCAGAAACAAACACCAGAATAAGAAAGTGTATTCTCTTTTCAGGAGAAGGGTGTAATGTTGACAGATCTTCAGGAAAAGGGTAAGAAATTCTAAACTGCAAAATTTGAGGAATAGAAAAACGTGGCATAAAATTAGTAGATGCAAGAAGTAGAGCAATAAATACAAATAAGACAATGAGTGCAATGGAAGGCAGTTTCATAATGGGATGCTACTCAGTAGTGATAAGGAACAATGTATAACTGCACACCATCATACAGTTGAATATCACATACATGGAGAAGGATTCAGACCAAAAATGGCCTTATAAATGATTCTTTTTATTTGAAGAGCAAAAGCAGACAACTAATTTAGACTGAAGATATTAGAATGGTAGCTATTCTTGGGAGAGCAAAGTTTCAGGAAGGAGGCAGTAGGGAAGCTTCTAGAATACTGGTAGCATTCTACTTCTTGAGCTGAGTGCTGATGATAATGTGGGTTACATTTGTGACAACTTATGGAAATATGTATTTATAATGTGTGCAATTTTAATAGGTATATTAGATTTTACTAAGAACTTTTATAAGCTTGAAAATATAACAAAAAGGATATTAGAGTCCCATAAAGAGAAACAGCAAGAAAAAGCTGTTAGAATCTCATAAAGTAGAAGGTAAGAACCCTTTACACAGCAGGTAGGGAAGCTGCATATAATCTTCTTGGTACTTTTTCCACAGCTGATATTGACTTAGCCACTTAGCTTCATAACTCAGTTATTATTCTGTTTAGAAATATTTTAAACTACCATATTTTATAATGTTCTTACCTTACTGAAAAAACATTAAAAGAAAAATAATTTTTTCAGGATGCGTATGATGTCTCACTCAATGTAGAGTAAAATTATGGCAAATATTCTAATTCACAACAAAAGATAAAATACTATAATCTGTATGTGAATATATAAAATGGAAAATGGTAGTTTTGTTCACATGTGGTGATACAAAGACATTTCCTTAGTGCATACAGTAAATAAATACACATTATAAGTTTTAAAAAGGGGAAAATATTAAACAATAAAAAGTTCACACAATAGTTTTTCCCTATAGATGAAGTTATAACATAGTTAATATAAAATAAATTTAAATTCTTTCAATGGTTTTTAAATGATTTTCCTGTTTTTTATATAAAATAATCAAATGAAAAAAATTAAATATAAAACACACTGAGGTCAATAGACCATAACACTTTCCTCAAATTAAAATAGTTCCATTGTCTGTTTTCTGGCATGGTGAATAGAGCTAAGACTGCATGAAAATATTATATGGAATTTACACCAGAAGCAAAAGGAGAGGCTGCTAACGAGACAAAGTTATTCCACGGAAGCCCTCCAGACCCCAATTTCATCTATTAGCACTGAAATTCCTCTGGGATTTTAGAAAGTTTAGAAGTATTTTAAATGTGGTATTAAATGATGAGTCTGGATATTTGGGGAAATAATAAAGCAAATCAGAAAATTAAATCAGTTAAGGGCAATTTTAATAATCATTAAACTGCCAATAACTCTAAATAACACAGCTGGCAATTTTTCAACAATCCTAAATAAACACATTCTCACACATGAGTTCTTGAAAAAGATTTTTTGGGTCTTCTTGTGTTTCCTGGCATCATACCATCTATTTACTCCCCAAAGGTAGAATTTTGAGATTGATCACTTTGGGTAAATAATTTTCACAGTCATCCTTCTTACATCTTTACTTCCTGGTGACTAGGAGTGTGTTCAAATGAAAAAAAAATTATTAGAAATATAATTTATATATGTGAAAAATATAAATTACAAAAAGGAATGTATATTTTGAAGAGATTAATTGTATGTCCAGAGTTTGCATTACACTTACTTTCAAGACTGTATTTTGTTTCATTTATGTTACTGCAATGTATTCTCAGAGAAAACATGTATTTAAAATATATCAGCAAACTAATCAATTTATTATTTTCTGATTTTTCAGTTTCATATCACACTTGGAAGCTATTTCTATGTAAGAGCATTATATCACATAGAAAAGTTCCCAAGTGCTATTCTAAGAACACACAGAGATTTTTTTTTCCATTTTGGTATAAAAGTGCAGAACCATAGAAATGAAATGATGTACCCCATCATTTGTGTACGATGAATCAAAATGCAGACTGTAAAAATAAAAAAAAATAAATGTTTTTAAAAAGATCCATATGATGATTATTTTTGCAAGAAGCATGGTAAGTATAGACCACTTTTTTCCTTGTTGGTGCAGTCATCCCAATAACATTTAAAAAAAAATTCCCCATCATTTAATGACATATTTGTATCTGTGTCCATTTGTTCTTTGTTCTGTATCATTGATCTACCTCTATACTGTAATTACCCTAACTTATCTGCTAAGACTTTATTATATGTTTTATAATCTTCCCTGGTATTAGAGCCCTTAACCATCTCATATTTTTCATGTGAAATCCAATTTTCAAATTTAATATTAAACAGTATTAAGGACATCTTTACTTGTCTGTAAACACAGAATTTTATCATCAATTTAAAACAAAGATTACACAGAGCAGATACATTGTGATTCCATATTGCAAGAACAAAAGACTAATGCGTTAGAATCAAATATTAGAAACACATTCTGCAATATGCCTGAAATGTTGTCACAGAGTATCTCTAGGTTGTAATATATTTGTAATAGAGTGGACTGATGTTCATTTTCTATTTTTCTCTATTTTATTAATTATTAGTTGATGACTTAAGTACATGATTTTTTTTTGCCTTTTAAAATTATCTCTACCATTTTTTCTGGAATTAGACAGACATCATTACCCTATGTACATGTATGATTACACAAATGGTATGAATCTACATCGTGTGCAACCATAGAAAGGAAACGATGTACCCCATTCATGTGCAATGAATCAAAATGCAGTCTGTAAAAAGTAAAAAAAAAAAAAAAAAGTCATGATCTATTTTTAAGAAATATTTTTCTCTTCCACCCATACTGACTCCATTTTCCCTGATCAAACACATGAGATTTTTTTAGTGTGGTTTTTAAAAAATATCCTCTACCACCTCACCATAGAAGACCTCTACGCTCACGTTGAATTTTTCATGTTAATCTGAATGCCTCATGACTTTCTATGTCTCTGTTAAGCTTTGTTGCCTTTCTTCTGTTTCTCCTTTTTTCTCATCAGTGAAGATTTTACAGAATTTTATAAACAGTTATTTGCTCACTTTCCTCTGTGTTCAAAGAACTCTGTAACTGTATTGGATCATATATTCTCTTATGGGGTTTTGCTATACATGGACTCTCTTGCAGCACACTGATTTCCCAGGATAGGCTCATCCTCATCAGTACACTCACCTGCTAGCAAGTGTTAAGTCAGTTTGTTGAAAGAGTGAATGAATGAATGAGTGAATGAAATACTTGTAATTTTAATCTGTGGTCTATGAGCTGTACTACAGTGATGAGAAATAGGATGCTAGTACCCAAAATGACATCAAACAGTAAGGGTGAATTTTTATACTTTATTTGGCATAGTTGAACAATAACCTTTGTATATATCACTGATACTCTTTAGTTCTTTGTAATTTTAGAGTACAGAGAAACACCAAAACATGAGGGGAAAAACTCAGGAGAATTTGAAAATTATACAAATATAATTGACTTAGCTTCTCAAGACTGATTTTGTTCTAACTTGTATGAAAATAAGTAGAAATATATGCCTTTAAAAATCATTTTGGTTATATACAATACCAGGATGCATCTTGACATAATCATAAACCATGGAGCAGAACCTGCTTCAGTTAAGTCCCCAGCACTCCCTCTACTGGAACCCCAGCTCACCTCTCTTCAGTCCACTGATCCCTCTTCAGTCCATTGACACTTTTTTTTTAATTAGTGTCCTGTGGATACAGCTATGCTGGGACCCACCACCTTGCTTCATCCATGTAAGCACATATGAAAGTTCTGTCAGATTCATTCCATTGCTTTCCCCCTTTCCCATCCTCAATTCCCTTCCTCTACTCCACTGATTTTTCCTCTATTTTGATGAAATCCACTCTCTTTCTCTTAAGTTCCCTTACCATATAAGTAAATTTAAGACAAATCCTTACTTACAAGATATAAAGAACTAAAGGTTTTTAGTCCCTGAAAATATTCTTCAAAGGAAAAAGTCAAACTCAAAAGAACGTATGTCAGAAAATAAGCTTTATTTATTTTAATGCCTTGTAATGGTGCTTTAACTTTTATTTCCAGTATATAGTATTATCACAGGCAATATCACATAAGTATATTTTAATGTTAGCTCTTGAAACAAAAATTATTAAAATATTATCTGTAAATAGAATATTCTACTGGCTACTATAAGTACCCTACATACTGCTTTATCACAATGTAATACACCCATATCAATATTTCATTATTTGTTTAAGGCTATGAGCAATACAGCCTAATACTTGCTACTTCCCTAGAAATTGAATGTATCTTGGGGATTGCAGACATAAGCACACTTGTACCAGACCTTCAGCTAGTCTGATAAATGGTCCAGTGTTTTTTTCCCAAATCATCTGGGACAAGTCAGGTGACAAATGATTTCCATTAGCCTCAGTAGAATGGAAACAAAACAGATCAATACAAATGATTTGCAGCAAGTTTAGATCATAAATTTCCTTTTGCCCTCGTACATCATCTTAATACAGAAGCTTTTTTTTTCTTTTCATACCAGAAAGAAAGTCATTAGAGAATTGAAAATTCTAGTTACAGCAAACTATCCCTGATTTAAGGTGAGACCATTTTAATGCGCTATTAATTTTATCTAATGGTACATAACAATATTATTTTAAAATATGACGAACACTAAAAATGTTAATGAGCAACATTCCAGAAAATTAATTTAAACTACAGGTTGTGTAAAAACCATAAAATTAAGTCTACAAAGTGAACTTCCTTGTTTCTATTTTAATTTAAGACTTTCAATAGTTAAATATTTTTCTTTAGTCCTATTTCCTATTTATTATAATTGTTCCTTGGTTAGCAAATTTATCTTCACTTCCTTGTCTCATGTTCAAAAGATATGTTTTACTTTCATGCATCATTTTCAATAGTATCAAATTATGGAAAATAAGAAAAGGAGGGAGGGGGAAAGAGGAAAAGGAAGAAAAAAATAAAAAAGTAAATTACGGTTACTTTCCTCTTTGCCTGAATTATTCTAAATAAATAGCTTCTTATATAATTGTGGAGGCATTTGCAAAGTCCCAAAGGACCACATTTAATGATTACCAAGGGACTCTTGGCAGATAATTGATTATTTATTTATATAACTGTAGACCCATAAAGATCTGTGCATAAAACTATCAATCATGCTACATGCACTAAGAGCATCGTTCTGAACAATGTTCTTCCATACCCAGAGAAAATGTATGAAGTCATTCACTGCACCACAGGACTCCTCTCACTGCTGTTATGAAAAGGTAATATTTACCTCAACATGGAAAAGGTAGTTCAAGCCTACCACTACTACCTGGGAGATCGCAAGAGGAGAGCAGCCAAGGCATACCAGAGTCTCCAGTTGAACATTATTGTAACTGCATGAAGAAGGCCAAAAGGGCAGTACCTCAGCTTCCACCACCGTCCCACAAAATCAGCTAACCTGTCTCAAAACTATCAGATATTACTTTATTATTTAAGTCTCAGCAAGAGAAGTCATTTTATTATTCTTTCACAGGAAGAAGAGAAAGTCAATTTGAGATGAACATAGGGAGATAAATAAGCAGATATCTGGTTTGCTTTTGTGCTCCAAATAGCTTTGTGGGAAGAGGTATATCTAGGAGCTAGGTCAGAACAGGTTATGAGTACACCCCTAAGAGTAAATCTTCTAAGAGAGCTTCAAAATTTCCCTGAAGTTTTATAGTAATTTGAAATAATTTTCTACACTTATAAAATGGTTCTTTGAGAGGGTTTTAGACCTTGTCTTCAAATCTGGATTCAGTTCTAACTCCATTCTCGATTCGCTGTATGCTCTCTAAAAATCAACAAAATAGTTGTTCTTCAGGCTATTTGAAAAACTGGAAAAATAATATCCAGCCCATCTACCATTAATGCCTTTAAGCAGCTGGATTTCAACTCATATTAATGAGTCCAAAAATGTGTATCAGTAGAGCATAATGTTAAGGAACATGGAGTCTAGAACTCAAATTTGCAACTTGCTAGCTATGAAATTCTGGGAAAGTTAATCACCCTCTCAGTGATTCAGATATCAATGTTATCATTGTGATTGATAATGATCATAACTACCTAATAAGATTGTGGTGAGAATTATAGGCATTAATAGATTAATTAATAGGCACTATGTCCTATTGCTTTTAGCTATTATTATTTCTATCACTAATATTGGTGTGTTTACAAGACTAGCAAAGACAGTTTGAGAACAGGATTTAGGAGAAGATATTAGAGGCTTAGAAGTCTTAAGGAATTTTTTTTTCCAGGAGGAACATTTTATAATCTGCAGACCTTTCAGGTACTTGCTAACATTTATGAAATATTGGAGAACCTCTGTTTGTTTCACATGGTAAGCAAATATAATATATATTTAAAAATCTGACTATCCTGAGACTGCTATGCTGGAGAGAACTTGTATAGAATTTTTGGTCACCTAGACAATAGTAAGAATTAACCACCATGAGAATTAGGCATATTAAATGCCTCATCTAGTCCAAATAGCAGATAACTTTAGCCTCGTTGGCATCTAATGGGAGCCATAGGAAATACTCCAGGGAGTTGCTGCCCAGCTAAAGCTGTCTTGAACCACAGTCACGGAACTTTACAAGCAAAATAAAATGGTTTACTATTTGATGGTGTTTAATTTTGAGGATATTTTTATGCAGAAATGGCAACCAGAACAGCATCAGTTCTGTTCTCTATCCCTACCTTCCTTTTAAGAACCCAACTTCAAGTAGCCTTTTTGTCTTTTGAGTCCTTCAGTTTTCCTGCCTTTTACCTGTCTGTGGTCCTCTAGCAGTGCTATTTGCCTGGAATCTGTGTCCATTATATTGTAAGAATAATTTATGAATTCCATGAAAAATAAAAATGTAGTCAAACATTGGTTCATCTTTCCAGGATATACTATGCTGAATTGTTGGCGTCTCATATGAGTGCCATATTTTTTCTCTCCTGACATCAAGTAAAGATTTGTTCTCTTTTATTTTAAATGTGTTATGGTGTTTCTAGTTTTTTTTTTTTTTTAAATACAGTAAGCTACACTTTTTCAGCCAGAAGCAATATTATTCTTTACTTTCGATAATGGAGTTTGAATTCTAAAATCCCTATTGATTCAATTCCTTAGTCATTCATAAGGAACTGGACTTCAACTCCTATTTGAATTCAAAAGGTTGTATATTAAACAAACTATTCAGAAGCATTCTAGTTCTTAGGCAGTACACTTCAGAATTTCTCATTTTAGAACCAATGTAAAACTGTTCATCACCATCAAGCTCTCCTCTGCATATTTCCTGTCTTGAGATCAGTGAATGTTCTGCAGAATTAGAACACTTACTTTATTGTAAATGCTAACATTTAATAGGTGTCCACCCAAAGTACACCTTTGGTAGACTATTTTGTTCATATGCATTTTCTGCAAAATTTCAACCTGGGATCAGATACATATTTCCTTTCTCACTTGAATTTTCAAGTGAATTAGAGAGATGTAAAAACATGTGAACTGGTGCTAATGCAAACTTGTAGTTCTGAGCCTGCATTTACAGAGCAGGGATATCTACTCTGATGATATTTTATTTTTATTTATTTGATATAATTCCAGGAGTCTTAGTGAGGTAAGTCAAAGGAATAAAAATACAGATATTTGTACAAAATCAAAAGGAATATTCCTAATATTTTTCAGATTAATAGTACTTTTTACAAGGTAGTGGATAAGAGTAAGCAGACATAAATTCTATAAGTCTATTGCAATATCCATTGAAAATTAAATGTTAAAAACATTGTGTTAGTTGGTTTTGCATTGATGTGACCAAACTACCTGGCAAGAACTTAAATAAGGAAAATTTTATTTTGAATCGTGTTTCCAGAAGTTTAGTGTGTGGTCAGCCAAGTTCATTACTCTGAACGCAAACTAAGGCAGAACATCATGGTAAAAGGGTGTGGTGGAGGAGCACTGCTCCCTTTGTAGCAGTCAGGAGTAGGCATATGTACGAACAGTCATTCTAGAGCATGCCTTCAGTGATTCACCTCTTCTAGCCATGACCCAGCTACCTACAGTTATTGCCCAGTTAGTCTGTTCAACTAGGATGAATTGATAAGGTTAAAGTTTTCATAATCCAATCCACCTCTGCACATTTCTGCATTAACCCAGGAGCTTTTGGGGGACACCACATATTCAAACTCTAACATTCTGTCCCTGATTCTCAGAAGCTCATGTTCACCATACAATGAAAAATGCATTTGCCTATACTCAAATGTCTCATAATCTTAACGGTTCTGCCATTGCCCAGATGTCCAAATCCAAAGACTCCTCTGAGATTCAAGGCAACTCTTGGCTGTGAGTCCCTATAAAAATCTAAAGTACAGGATCCAAGATGGCGGCCTAGAGGGAGACTGCACTTCCAGTCGCTCCACAACCCAGGAGTTAAGAAGGGGAGGCATTGAGAGACTCGGACTGAAGTGGAGCCACGGGTGAGTCTGCCCACTGGGTAAAGCTCGGCCCGGGTGGCAGTCCCAGATAGAGGTGGCTTAGCAGAGCCGGGCAGGGCAGCTTGAGTCTTCCCAAGGTAGTCTTCCACACTCCGGCAGTGGGCTCTTCGCACACGGCCAGCTGCACGGTGCAGGCCCACAGTGAGAGCATTTCCGCACAGAGCCAGTTCCAAAACGTGGAACCAGTAGGGGGCTAGGGGCAGTATTCTTCGAATGAGCTGCTTTATCAGATTCCTCCAAGACATCAGGCTACTGAAGGCTGGGAGGTGATACACTGGAAATCTACTGGGACACTATAAGCCAATAGTGGAAAACTGCAATATCTCAGGGTCACACTGACAACTGACCATTATGAGAAAACAAGGGAAGAAAATGTCCCAAACAAACCTAGATACTACATCAATAAAACCCAATGACAGCACAGCAGAAGAAATGTCAGAAAGGGAGTTCAGAATGTACGTAATTAAAACGATCAGGGAAGCTAATGAGGAGATGAAAGAGCAAATGCAGGCATTGAAGGAGGAGATGAAAGAGCAAATGCAGGCATTAAATGATCGCACCAATCAACAGTTAAAAGACCAAATACGGGAAGCAAGAGATCATTTCAATAAAGAGTTAGAGATACTGAAAAAAAACCAAACTGAAATCCTTGAAATGAAGGAAACAATAAACCAAGTTAAAAACTCCATAGAAAGCATAACCAATAGGATAGAACACCTGGAAGACAGAACCTCAGACATTGAAGACAAAATATTTAACCTTGAAAACAAAGTTGAACAAACAGAGAAGATGGTAAGAAATCATGAACAGAATCTCCAAGAACTATGGGATATCATGAAAAGGCCAAATTTGAGAATTATTGGGATTGAGGAAGGCTTAGAGAAACAAACCAAAGGAATGAACAATCTATTCAATGAAATAATAACAGAAAATTTCCCAAATCTGAAGAACGAAATGGAAAACCAAGTACAAGAGGCTTATAGAACTCCAAACATACAAAATTACAACAGACCCACACCAAGGCACATTATTATGAAAATACCTAACATACAAAATAAAGACAGAATTTTAAAGGCCGCGAGAGAAAAGAATCAAATTACATTCAGAGGGAAACCAATAAGAATATCAGAAGATTTTTCAATCCAGACCCTAAAAGCTAGAAGGGCCTGGAACAACATATACCAAGCCCTGAAAGAAAATGGATGCCAACCAAGAATCTTATACCCAGCAAAACTTACCTTCAAATTTGACGATGAAATAAGATCCTTCCATGATAAACAAAAGCTAAAGGAATTTACAAAAAGAAAGCCAGCATTACAGAACATTCTCAGCAAAATATTCCATGAGGAAGAGATGAAAAACAACGATGCAAATCAGCAACAGGAGGCGCTAGCCTAAAGGAATAACCAAATAAAGGAGAAACCAAATCATGTCAAAAACAAATATGAGTCAATTGACTGGGAATACAAATCATATCACAATAATAACCCTGAATGTTAATGGCCTGAATTCATCAATCAAAAGACACAGACTGGCAGATTGGATTAAAAAGAAAAATCCAACAATATGCTGCCTGCAAGAGACTCATCTCATAGAAAGAGACACCCATAGACTAAAGGTGAAAGGATGGGGACAAACATACCATGCACACGGACACAGCAAAAAAGCTGGAGTATCCATCCTCATCTCAGATAATGTGGACTTCAAACCAAAACTAGTCAGAAGGGATAAAGAAGGACATTACATGCTGCTTAAGGGAAGCATAAATCAGCAAGACATAACAATCATAAATATCTATGCCCCGAACATTGGCTCATCCACGTACGTCAAACAAATCCTTCTCAATTCCAGAAATCAAATAGACCACAACACAATAATACTAGGCGATTTTAACACACCTCTCTCACCACTGGATAGATCGTCCAAACAAAAATTGAATAAAGAAACTATAGATCTCAACAACACAATCAGCAATTTAGACTTAACGGACATATATAGAATATACCATCCAACAAAGAATGAATACACTTTCTTCTCAGCAGCACATGGATCCTTCTCTAAAATAGACCATATTTTATGCCACAAAGCTACTGTTAGTAAATACAAGAAGATAGAGATACTACCTTGTACTCTATCAGATCATAATGGATTGAAACTAGAAATAAATGACAGAAAAAAAAACAGAAACTTCTCCAATACCTGGAGACTAAATAATACACTATTATATGATGAATGGATAACAGAAGACATCAGGAGGGAAATAAAAAAATTCTTAGAAGTAAACGAGAACAAAGACACATCATATCAAAATCTCTGGGACACTATGAAAGCAGTACTTAGAGGAAGATTTATTTCATGGGGTGCATTCAAAAAAAGAAGTAGAAATCAACAAATAAACGAGTTAACACTACAGCTCAAAGCACTAGAAAAAGAAGAGCAGACCAATACCAAAAGTAGTAGAAGACAGGAAATAGTTAAAATCAGAGCCGAAATCAACGAAATCGAAACAAAAGAAACAATCGGAAAAATTAATAAAATAAATAGTTGGTTCTTTGAAAAAATAAATAAAATTGATAAACCCTTAGCCACACTAACAAAGAGAAAGAGGGAGAAAACTCAAATTACTAAAATTCGGAATGAACAAGGAAACATCACAACAGACACGAGTGAAATACAAAACATAATTAGAAGCTATTTCGAAAATCTATACTCCAACAAAACAGAAAACCTTGAAGACATCAACAAATTTCTAGAGACATATGAACTACCTAAACTGAACGAGGAGGACATACACAACTTAAATAAACCAATTTCAAGCAATGAAATAGAAGAGGTCATCAAAAGCCTACCAACAAAGAAAAGTCCAGGACCAGATGGGTTCTCAGCCGAGTTCTACAAAACCTTTAAAGAAGAGCTCATTCCAATACTCCTCAAACTATTCCATGAAATAGAAGAGGAGGGAACCCTACCAAACTCGTTCTATGAAGCCAATATCACCCTGATACCTAAACCAGACAGAGACACATCAAGGAAAGAAAATTTCAGACCAATATCCTTAATGAACATCGATGCAAAAATTCTCAACAAAATTTTAGCAAATCGCATACAAATATATATTAAAAAGATAGTGCACCACGATCAAGTGGGTTTTATCCCAGGGATGCAAGGTTGGTTCAACATTCGGAAATCAATAAATGTCATTCACCATATCAACAGACTTAAAGTTAAGAATCACATGATTATTTCAATAGATGCAGAAAAAGCATTTGATCAAATACAGCATCCCTTCATGCTCAAAACACTAGAAAAAATTGGGGTAGTGGGAACATTCCTAAACATTATAAAGGCCATCTACGCTAAGCCCATGGCTAATATCATTCTAAATGGTGAAAAACTGAAAGCGTTCCCCCTAAAAACTGGAACAAGGCAGGGATGCCCTCTTTCACCGCTTCTATTCAACATCGTCCTTCAGACTCTAGCCAGAGCAATCAGACAAACCAAAGAAATTAAAGGGATACGAATAGGAAAAGAAGAACTCAAACTATCCCTGTTCGCTGATGACATGATTATATATTTAGAGGAACCTGGAAATTCCACCAGAAAACTTTTAGAACTCATAAGTGAATTCAGTAAAGTAGCAGGTTACAAGATCAATGCCCATAAATCCAATGCATTTTTATACATAAGTGATGAATCTTCAGAAAGAGAAATTAGGAAAACTACCCCATTCACAATAGCATCGAAAAAAATAAAATACTTGGGAATCAATCTCACAAAAGAGGTGAAAGACCTCTACAATGAGAACTACAGAACACTAAAGAAAGAAATTCAAGAAAACCTTAGAAGATGGAAAGATCTCCCATGTTCCTGGATAGGCAGAATTAATATCGTCAAAATGGCTATACTACCTAAAGTGCTATACAGATTCAATGCAATTCCAATTAAAATCCCAATGATGTACCTCGCAGAAATAGAGCAAGCAATTATGAAATTCATCTGGAAGAATAAAAAACCTAGAATAGCTAAAGCAATCCTCAGTAGCAAGAGCGAAGCAGGGGGTATTGCAATACCAGATCTTCAACTCTACTACAAAGCAATAGTAACAAAAACGGCATGGTATTGGTACCAAAATAGACAGGTAGATCAATGGTACAGAATAGAGGACATGGACACAAACCCAAATAAATACAATTTTCTCATACTAGACAAAGGTTCCAACAATATGCAATGGAGAAAAGATAGCCTCTTCAACAAATGGTGCTGGGAAAACTGGAAAACTATATGCAATAGAATGAAACTAAACCCCTATCTCTCACCCTACACAAAACTCAACTCAAAATGGATCAAGGACCTTGGAATCAGACCAGAGACCCTGCATCTTATAGAAGAAAAAGTAGGTCCATATCTTCAACTTGTTGGCTCAGGATCAGATTTCCTTAACAGGACTCCCATAGCACAAGAAATAAAAGCAAGAATAAACAACTGGGATAGATTCAAACTAAAAAGCTTTCTCTCAGCAAAGGAAACTATCAGAAATGTGAAGAGAGAGCCTACAGAGTGGGAGAATATCTTTGCCAACCATACCTCAGATAGAGCGCTAATTTCCAGAATCTATAAAGAACTCAAAAAACTCTACACGAAGAATACAAATAATCCAATCAACAAATGGGCTAAGGAAATGAACAGACACTTCACAGAAGAAGATGTACAAGTAATCACCAGATATATGAAAAAATGTTCAACATCCCTAGTAATAAGGGAAATGCAAATCAAAACTACCCTAAGATTTCATCTCACCCCAATTAGAATGGCGATTATCAAGAATACAAGCAACAATAGGTGTTGGCGAGGATGTGGTGAAAAAGGAACACTCATACATTGCTGGTGGGGTTGCAAATTAGTGCAACCACTCTGGAAAGCAGTGTGGAGATTCCTCAGAAAGCTTGGAATGGAAACACCATTTGACCCAGCTATCCCACTCCTTGGCCTATACCCAAAGGACTTAAAATCAGCATACTACAGAGATACAGCCACATCAATGTTCATTGCTGCTCAATTCACCATAGCCAGATTGTGGAACCAACCTAGATGCCCTTCAGTTGATGAATGGATAAAGAAACTGTGGCATATTTATACAATGGAATATTACTCCGCAATGAAGAATGATAAAATTATGGCATTTGTAGGCAAATGGTCGAAATTGGAGAATATCATGCTAAGTGAGATAAGCCAATCTCAAAAAACTAAAGGACGAATGATCTCGCTGATAAGCGGATGAGGACATATAATGGGGGGTGGGACGGGCTAGCATTAGGTTTAGGGTTAGGTTTAGAGTTAGGCTAAGGAGAGCGGTAAGAATGAAGGAAAGAAGGACTGTGTAGAGGGAAAAGAGGGGTGGGAGGGGTGGGAGGGGTGGGAGGGGTGGGGGGGAGGGGAAAAATATAATAAACATCATTACCCTATGTAAACGTAAAAAAAATAAATAAATAAATAAAAAAAATCTAAAGTACATTACATATACTCAATATACAATAGTACTAAGTAAAAGGGTGAAATAGGGCCATACAAAGAATGTATGAGTCAAAAGTAGACCTAAACTCAGTCAGGCAAACATTTTTTGTAGTTCCACCTCCAGCATCTGGGACACATCATTGTAAGATGTGTCCCTTGGAAATCTCCAAAGGGCTTTGGCAACTCTACCCCTTTAGCCTTGTTGATTGCAATGCACATGAGATCTCTTTTAGACTGGCTTTCCATTCAGTCAACAGCTTTTCTCAGAAGACATTTTGTGTTACTGATATCATTTAATTCTGGAGGTTTCCATTCTACCTTCTGCTTCACCTTCATGAATTCATGCATCATCCTTTCAGAGGCAGCCCAGAGAAAATCTGAACCTACTATTCTTTACCTGGTCTCATAGGCCTTTTTTGAAATTTCAGTGGAAACTTTCAGTATTCCTTATTTCCATCATTTTGCATTCCTAAAAAACCAGTACCATATGGATGATGTCATGCTCTTATGGTCAGGTTAGTGACATCAAGAACCTCACTCTTGTACCAATTAGTATATAAGTAAGCTTTGTGTCACTGTGACCAAAACACCTGACAAAATCAACTTATAAGTGGAAAGGTTTATTTTGGCTAATGATTACAGAGGTTTAGTCTGATTGGCCAAGTCTCTTGCTCTGAGCCCATGGTGAGGTAGAGCATCATGGAATTAAGGCATGATGAAGGGATGCTGCTCTATTGAAGGAAGCCAGGAAGCAGAGAGAGATGGGGAATGGGGTCACATGGAAGAACATTCCCTGGGAGTGACCCACCTCTACCAGCCATGTTCCAGCTGCCTACAGTCATCACTCAATTAGTCCATTCATCCAGGATGCACTGATTAGCTTAAACCTCTTATAATGTAATCATTCATTCCTGAATATTCCTGTATCAACATGGGAGTTTGGAGGGACACCTCATATCTAAACCATAACAAACACTCTTAAAGTATTAGCAAAATATAAATAACTAGAAATAAATCAAAAGCATGTAACAAGTCACCTACTTGGAAAAACTATAAAATAATATTTAGAGAAATTTTTTTCTCTAAAAAAATATATATATATATAATTCATATATTATAAAAATATATGAATTAAGGAAAAGTTATGTGTATTCCAAATGGCAAGATGCATTTGTAAGCTGTCACCCAAATGGATATACACTTCCAAATTATAATAAAAATATTAACCCTTATTAAATTTATTTAATTTATTTATGAATATTGCAGGATCAGGATTAACCAAAATTCCATGCAGGAAAACAGTGTGACAAGACTTGCTCTACCGATTCACTATCTTAATGTAAAGATACAGTATGTAGGATAGTATATTAGTGCTTATAGGCAGACAGGCTGGCCAATGGAATTGAATTTATATATACAAAAAGGTTCATACATATGTCCACATCTGACTTAAGACAATGGAAGGACCACAGGGAATTGGGACAGTACAATATTTTTACTAAATGATAATGAAGCAGTTACGTATCCTTACCTTTAAAAAAAAGGAAAAAGGAATCCCAGTTCACATGGGACAAATGTGAATCATGTAGATGTAGAATAAAATACAAAAAGCAAATGATCTAAAATGATCTAGAGGTTAATGTAGTCATATAGTATTTATGACTTCAGGGTCTATGCATATTTTAAACAAAACATGAAAAAGTACTTATAAAGTAGTTGAAATTAAGTTTTGGTATAAAAATTTGGTTAAAAAAGTTAAATCCTGATCTTACTAAAAACATATATCCAGAAAATCTGAAGAATTATAAGTCAATAAAATAGTTTTTAAAAAGACAATAAGAAATCAAGATAGAGAAGAAATTTAAATGTTATAAATTATAGGAAAATTGTTCAATGTCATTTGTCATTATGGAAAGGCAGATTAAAATTCCCATGAGTTTTACCTCAAAGGAAGGATAAAATTAAATTCAGATCTTTGTGTGAATGTGGAGAAACTCATACTATTGCTCTGAGGGAAAGTAAATCCATGCAATCATTTTCAAAAAGCAGTTTGATGTCTAGTAATTTGATTATATTAAAGCCCCAACAATTCTTCTTCTAGATATGTGTACAAGAGGAATGTGAGAACTCAGAGACATGGATATTTGTAGCTTTTATCATAAAAGCTCTAAACTGGAAACTATCCAAATGCACATCAAAATGAAAATGGTTATATAAATTATGCTGTATTCATATTCTGAAATACTGTACTATAATCATAAGAAAATGGAACTACAGCTATACATCGTAATTTGAGTTAATGTCACAAGTATATTAAACAAAGAAATTTTATACCCTAACTGATATGGAAAGTGTTATTCCCTTCAAGCAATGTTCAGAAACAGAAAAAATCTTAGCTATTCCATTTAGATATATTTTAAGTAGTAACTCTACAAAGAAAATGAGGAAGTGATTACCTTTAAATTGAGGGTAGTGATTGCCTTTAGAAGGAAAGAATCAGTTTGTGATTGGGAGGGATTTTCAGGTACTTATAGTATTTTACATCATGACCTTGAAAGTAGTTAGAGGGATGCTTAGTCTCTTAGTCAGCTTTCTGTTGCTGTGACCAAAAGACTGACAAGACTTAAAAGGAAAAATTTATTTTGACTGAAGTTTTCATAGGTACAGTCCATGGTCACCCAACTCCATAACTCTGGACCAGAGGTGAGGTATACGCATCATGGCAGAAGGGTGTGGTAGAGGAAAGCCACTCAGGACATGACAACTTGGAAACACAGAGAAATCTCTGCTCCCCAGGCACAAAATATAAACCCCAAACACACATACCTAGTTAGTTACCTACTTCTTCCAGCCACACTCTATCTGCCTAGTCACTACCCAGTTCATCCATACCAGTGGATTAATCACTGATTAGATTACACATTCTCATTATCTAATCATTTTACCTCTGAACAGTCTTTTGGGTCATCTTATGCATGAGCTTTTGGCGGAGATCTCATATAGAAACCATAACAGTCACTACACAATAATTGTTTTTTAGATTTAGATTGTACACAGTTTTTTTCTGTGATTTTAATTCAGGATAGCAAATGTTTTAAAATGCCATGATGTCTCACTTCCTTTAGGTTTTGCCTCTTTTCCTTCATCAGTTTTTGCCAACTATAATTTTATTTCAATGTATGAGTAAAGTTAATTAGAGCAGGAAAAAGAATGGATGCTATTAAAGAGATGTTGTGTAAACTCTTCATCATAAGGGAAAATTCATGACAAGTACTCAATGCTGGTTCAGTAAAGGGAAGTCATATTTAACTAGCCTTCTAAAATTATTTGAAATATTACATACATAATAGATGATAGAAATTCAGTGATGTAGTATAGCTTCATATTTTTCTCCAGGCAAATTGCTATGTTACACATGAGAGATTAATGACTAAGGTAACAAGCTATTGAACAAGAGGTAGAAATAGTGTTGAAGAGAAAACTGACAGTAGCATTCCTTTTACTCACAGTCTGAAGTCATAAAACCCTTCCTGTAGTATCTGTTTCTGGAATATTCTAATTATAAGAGGTCAGTCATCCTGTCAGAACTGCTGAGATTTTGATGGTTGCAGGAGTCAGGGAAGCCAAGATTCACTTAGCTCTCTACCTGCAGGGGCACACCATTCAAAATTTGTTTTGACCCTACTTCTTCTCTCTCTTTTCCTTTCCTCTTTTCTCTTTTCCTAATTCTCTTTATTTATTCCCTTTTCTTTGTCATTCATCTTCCCATTGGGGAAAGAAAGGAGTTTTCTAGCCAGAGAGAAGAATTATCTCATAGGTTTTTAGCAAGCCCACTTCCCAAATCTGAAGATATTGTGAATAAAACCTCAGAAAGTAAATTCATGTATCCTGTTTCTGAAATTCAGACACTAAGTCATAATTTGAGTGATAACATAAAAAATAAAATGAAATTTTATTTATTGTCACATGCTAAAGAGTCATTTTCTTAGAGAATTGTAATAAGGGAGACAAGCCACCTATTTAATCTCTTGCTTTCACAGAGAACAGGAAAACAACATGAGCTTTGGCAATTATCTAAGTCACTGAGAAAAGCATACTTTTAACCTTAGGAACTTATTTTTGTAACATTATTCAGTTTGGTGGTCTATAATAATCACCTTAACATTGTCATTGCCAAGTCCCCATTTTATCCTTGCTTTCAAGACTGATTTTTGAAATCTATTTTTATAGCTTAAACATATATACACACACACTCAAAAAAATAATATGAAAACATTCTTATTTAAAACATCATGAACATTATATTAATTTGGTCACAATATTTCAGACTGACACTAAGGGAACACTTTGTCTTACTAGAGCTGACTTTTTCTGTACATTTTGAATGAAATCATCTTAAAGAATTTGACAGTTTTTGCTCACATATTACTTCCTTTCCCAGTGTCTTCATGTTTGATTTGGCAAAACTAATTTGTATTAGAAAGTTAATTAGATTTACAAGTATAAATTATCATTAATAATACTTGTAATACAAATTTTTACACAAATGAATGTAAATATCAACATCCCTAAATCAATGAAAAGACGCCCTCCACACACACACACACACAGAGGGAGAATGTCATTCTAAGAATATTCCCTAGAACTCATGGTTAGATTAGTTGACTCTACTTTCTGCACCATTTATTTGAAACTATCATTAAGGTTTATTTTATTTCCATCATAATCCCAGACAATCTCTGTTTAATAAAATGTGCTGTAATCATGAAACTGATTATATCTACACTGTCCAGTCATTTAGCGATTGGTCAACCACAGATAGACTGCAGCACCCGACATATAGCCAGTCCCAATTGAAATGTAATGAATGAAAACTATGCAACATATTTCAAAATCTTATTGAAAAATATAGAAAGTATAATAAATCATTGCTATGCTTTGTACTATTGAGTGCATGTTTAAATGACAATATTTGGGATCTGATGGGTAACATGAAATACATTAATAAAATTAATTTCATCCATTGCTTTCTTATCTGTGTTGTAACTATTGATTACTAGAAAAATTAGAATTGAATATTTGGCTAGAATTTGTGGCATATTATATTGCTAGTAGTTAGCATTCCATTAAAATGTCTTTCAAAAAATAAATTCCTACATATAATACTTTGTAATACCATATTTTAAGATTCATATTTTTAACTTTTATATTATATTAAAGGTTGATGTGCTTCATAATTGCTATCATCCCATAATTTTTGTGAGTTTTTTTTTCTTTCTTAGTAGTTTTTATTTCCCTTTCTTAGTGTATTTTTAATTGATTATAATTTAGTATAATTAACAATCATTTATAGATAGTTTGGCACAAAGGCAGACAGTGCAAATCAAGTCCTTTGGAATATTCTTGTAACTCTGAAAAGTAACATCTCATTTTGGAACTGCTTGAGTAAGATCATGGTTTCCAAAAGGATAATTATTCAGAAAGAGTTTTAGCAAGTACTTAAATAAAATGGAACTATCTAGAGAAATATTTGAGGTAGATAATTTTCTTCTTTCCTAGAAATCTTATTAAAACCACTTCTAATAAATCAGTAATATTTACTTTAGTCAGCATAAAAGAGAATTTCAGTGGTGCTCTGAAGTTTGTTGATATGATCTTGTAACAGTTTCATATTGCATGTTTATGTTGATGGGAAAAAGGATTATGAAAACTTTTAAAATTAAATTTACTTTTAAACATATAAAACTGGAAATGATAAATATATATGTACATATCAATGAGGTAAATGTTGATGTTTCAATACATGTATACATTTTGCAATGTTTAAATGAATTTCAACTTAATTATCTCCTCAGACATGTATCATTTCTTGATGGTGAAAACTTTCAAAATCCTGTCCTCTAGTTTTTTGAAATGTAGAGTGAATTATTGCTATCTCGAGTCACCCTATTGTACAATAGCACACCAGAAATATTTGGTCACCTCTAACTCTAAGTTAGTACCAACTGATCAACATTTTTTCCCATCTCCCTCTCCTTGACTCTCCCCATACTCTGATAACCACCATTCTGCTGTCAATATCCATGACATTAATTGTTTAAGATTCTTCATATGAGAAGACCTTGTGGTACTTGTTTCTCTGTACCTGGTTTATTTCATTTAACAGAATGATCTCCAGTTTGATCTATATTGTCACAAATGATAAGATTTCATACTTTTTATACATAAAGAATATTCCATTGTATATATAGACATCAATTTTTTACCCATTCACCATTGGATGCATACTTAGGTTCCATTTCTTGGCTACAATGAATAGTGCTGCAACAAATATGGGAGTGTAGGTGTCTCTTCAACATATTGATATCATTTCTTTTGGAATATATAACCAATAATGGGATGGCTGGATCATATGGGAGTTTTATTTTTCATTTTTTGAAAAACATCCTTGTTGTTCTCCATAATGGTTTCAATCATTCTCACCAGTAATATGCAAGGAATCCCTTTCTGTGTTCTATTGATTTTGCATGTTAGTATTTTATCCTACAATTTTTAAGGGTTTGTTTATTAATTCTAATAGATCTTTCATGGAGTTCATTGAAGTTGTCCAAATATAAGATTCCGTCATCTACAGTGACATTCACACTTCTTTTCCAATATGCATACAATTCATTCCTTTCTCTTGCCTGAATGCTCTGGCTAAGACACAGCACTATGTTGAGTGAAACTAGGCGTTCATGTTTTGGAGAAACCTTTCAGCTTTCTCCATTAAGTCTATTGTTAGCTATTGGCTTATTTAGTATTCAGTATACTAGCACTTAACTGAGGAATTTTGCATCTAAGTTCATCTAGGCCATTATTGGCCATTTTTTTCTCTTTTCTGTTGTATCTTTATCTCATTGTGGTATGAGGGTCATGAAGGCTTCATAGAATGTGTTTAGAAGAATTTCTTCCTCCCCTTCCTCTTCCTCCTAATCCTCCTTCTCTTCTTCTTTTGTTTTGGCATAATTTAAGAAGAATTGCTTTTGTTTTTGTTTTTAATGTTCGGTTGAATAGAGAAGCGCAATTTTCTGGTCCTGGTTTCTCTTTAAAAACAGATTTTTTATTTACTGATTGGATTTCACTGCAAGTAATTGGACCATCCAGGCTTTATATTTTTCCATAATCCCATCTTGGAAAGGTGTACACATGCAGGAATTGTCCATTTCTTCTAGATTTACAAACTTGTTGACTTACAGCTATTCATTAGAATTAGAATGGTTCTTTGTGTTTCTGTGGTGTCAGCTGTAATGTATGATATTGAGTGATTTTATTTGAGTGTTCCCTCTCTTGGTTTAGATAACATTTATCACTTTTGTTTATCTTGTCAAGGAACCATATCCTCATTTCTGTTTTTATTATTTCTTTCTTTCTATTAATTTTGGATATGATTTGTTCTTTTTCCAGCTCCTTGAGATTCAGTGAAAAGTTGTTTGGGATCTATCTAATTTTTAAAATGTAGACAATTATTTCTATGCATTTCCCTCTTACTATTGCTTTAGCTATATTCCATAAGTTATGCTACGTTGTGTCTCTATTTCCATTGACTTCAGCAAATATTTTTCCTTTTAATCAAGGTTCAGAGATTTTGAGGGAAGGGAGAATTAAAGTTGAGTAAAATTACACAAGTGCACTTCAATGCTAACATTTGTTTGTTTACATTTTGGTTTTATTATAAAACATGATCTGAAACAGAGAGTAATATCATGGTCCATCTTATGGCAATTCCACATTCACTCCTGAGTGGCAACTCCTTCATTCTCTGTCACTTTGATATTTATGGTATTTCCCACATAATTCCACATAATTTTTGCATTAATATTTCTTAATTTGTCAAATTTGCAATGATTTTCTGGGTCCCAAAATTAAAGATAAGAGAAAAACCTAAATCACATTAAAAATTACTTGCCTGACATACTCATAAACTTAATACTGTTTTATGAAGATTACATTTGTATCTTGATTTTAAAAAATATGTGCTATTATATATAATATCTACAATATAATATATTATGCTAATATACTAATATATTAATTGTTTAATTAACTAATGAGAGTAATTCTTTTTTAACTGGTGATTTATTATTACATAGAATAGTGAAATTCATTGTGATGTATTCACACATGCACATAACATGATTTAATAAATTTCATTCACTGATATGCTCAGTTTCTCTGCCCTCTTCCCTCTGCTAGATTCACTTTTTGTACTGTACTGGCCTCCTTTCTATTTTCATGAGATCCCACTTTTTAAGCTTTTATGTCTCTCTAGTTCCCACATATGAAAGAAAACATAACAACTGACTTTCTGAGTCTGGTTTTATTCACTAAACATGAAATTCCCCAAATCAATCGATTTTTATGCAAATGATATAATTTTGTTCATTGTGGTTGAGTAAAACTGCATTGTGCACATATACCACAATTTAATAAATTTACCTATTGATGGACACCTAGGTTTTTTTCCAAATTTGAGTACTGCGAATTGTGCCACTTTAAACATGGATATGCTTGTATCATTATAGCATGCTCACTTTAATTATTTTGGAAAAATACTTAGTGGTGTAACTGGGTCATATGATGGTTTCATTTTTAGATTTCTGAGAATTCTTCATAATTATTTCCATAGTGGTTGTATTAATTTAATCAAAATTTGTATTTGTATCAAAAATATATATGTACCTTTTCCCCTGCATTCTTGCCAGCATTTATTATTTGTGTTCTTGATTGTTCCCATCCTAAGTGGAGTGAGATGGAATATAAGTGTAATTTTGATTTGCATTTTTCTAATGGCTCTAGATGCTGAACACTTTTTTTCTATAACTATTGACCATTGTATTTCTTTGTTTTTTTGAGAAACGTCTGGTTAGATTATTTGCCCATTTATTGATAGGTTATTTGGTTGTTTTGGTATTGTTTTTTGAGTTCTTTAAATATTCTGAATATTAATCTTCTATTTGAGGAGAACCTGGGAAAGATTTTTCTCCCATTCTGTAGGCTTTGTGTAAATGCTATTATTTCTTTGCTATGCAGATGCTTTTTAAAATTCAATACCATACCATTTATTAACTTTTCATATTATTCCCAGAGCTTGAGAAGTTCTATTGAGGAAGTAACTCACAGTGTTTGTATTTTTTGGAGTATTCACTCTGTTTTCTTCTATTCATTTCAAGTTTCTGGTCTAATATCAAAGTTTTTCATTAATTTTGAGTTGAATTTTTGCAAGGTGAGAGACGGTGGTCTAGTTTCATTCTTTCTAATATAAATATCCACTTTTTACAGATCTTTTTGCTAAAAGACTGCTTTCTCCAAGTTAGGTTTTTAATACTTTCGTCAAGTATCAGATGCCTCTATCTGTGTGGTTTTTGTCTCCTTATCTTCTAAAATTCTACTTCATTGGTCTGTGTGTCTGTTTTTATCATGCGCCATTACCATGAATTTTTGTTACTGCAGCTCTGCAGTGTAATTTAAAATTGAATACTGTACTGCCAAAGCATTGCTCTTTTTCCTCAAAATTGTTTTGCATATTCTGGGTCTTTTGTTCTTCCATGTGAATTTTGTAACTGTTTTTTCCTAGTTCTGTAAAGAACTAGTATTTTGATGAGGATTTCAATAACATATTATCACTTTTGATAATATGTTCATTCTAACCATATTAATTCTGCCTATCCATAAATATTTGGGGGAATCTTTCTGTGTTCTAATATCTTCTTTATTTCTTCAGTGTTTTATAATTTTCACTAGAGATATTTCACCTCATTGGTTAGATATATTCCTAGGTATGTCTGTATTCATAGGTATGTATATATATACATATACATGGATGAAGAGAGGGAGGGATTTATAGACTACCACGAATGTAATTGTTTTCCTAATTTCTTTTTTATCCAATTCATTATTGGTGTATAGAAATCTATTAATTTTGTTTGTTGATTTTGTATCCTGCTACTTTACTGAATTTGTTCATCAGCTCTAGAAGTTTTCTTGAGTAGTTTTCTTGGATCTTCTAAGTATAGGTTCATACAATCTGCAAACAGTAATAATTTAAAAATTAAGACGCATTAATTTGACATCTTCCTTTGCTATTTGTATCACATTCACTTCTATCTCTGTTCTTATTGCTGTAGCTAAAACTCCAAGTAATATATCAAATAGGAGTGGTGAGAGTAGAAATCCTTTTCTTGTTCCTAATTGTAGAGGAAATGATTTCAGTTTTTTTTTTTGTTGTTGTTGTTGTTTTTTTTTTGTCTTCATTTAACATGATGTCGGCTCTGGGATTATCATATGTATCCCTTATGATGTTGAGGTAAATTCCTTCTATCCCTAGTTCTTTGGTGTTTTTGTTATGGATGGGTGCTGCATTTGTTGAAGATTTTTTTTCTGCATCTATTAAGGTGATTATGTGATTTTTGTTCTTAATTATGTTTATGTGATGAATAATGTTCATTAACTTGCATTTATTGAACAATCATTGCATCCCTGAAATGATTGGCTTACCTCTAAGTTTGACCTGATGTTTCCCTCTTGAGGCTTTTAAAATTCTATCCTTATTTTGTGTACTTAATATTTGGGGGGTGGGTACCAGGGATTGAACTCAGGGTCACTCAAACACTGAGCCACACCCCCAGACCTATTTTGTATTTTATTTAGAGACAGGGTCTCACTGATTTGCTTAGAGCCTCACCATTGCTGAGGCTGACTTTGAACTTGCAATCCTCTTGTCTCAATCTTGTCTCAACCTGTTGGGATTATCAGTGTGTTCCACAGTGCTGGGTACTATTTAGTATTTTCATTGTAATATGTCATGGAGAGGTTCTTTCTTGACCATGTTTATTTTGATTTTTATATGTGCCTTTATCTTGGTGTTCATCTCACATCCAAGGATTGGAAATATTTCTGTTATTATTTCAATGAAAAGTTTATCAATTGCATTGACCTATATCTCTGTTCCTGCCCCCATGCTAATGTGTCATAATTTTCATTTCTATTTCTTCTTATTCAGATCACTGTTTATTTTATTTTTTTAATAATAACTGCACATTCAAAACTGGACACCTTGTCTTCAAGTTCTAAGATTCTGTTTCATACTTGACCTAATCTATTGGTGAGACTTTCAATTGAATTTTTAATTTGATTTATTGATTTATTTCTAAGACTTCTGTTTGGTTCTTTTTTAGAATCTCTCTTTATTGACATACTTTTTCCACATTCTACATTTTCTCCCTTAGTTCATACCTTAGATCTCCTTTTAATTTACTGAAACTGTTTTGATTTTTAAAAATTTTTAAAAAATCAACTTTTAAAATTCTTTATCCAAAATTTCATCCATTTTAATATCTGTGAATTCAGTTATTGGGTGTTTATATACTATTGATGGACTTTTTGGACCTTTGTCTCTTGTTTTCCGAGATCCTATATTTGTATATTTGTTGAGATGGTTTATGCAAAGCACTTTTAGTGAGTAATTAACTATTCATAATAATCTTTAGACTGGGGGTATAACTTAACTTTGACACATGTAATCAGCAAAATCAAAATCAGCTAAGTTCAACCACCTGAACCACTGATGAGAAAAGAGTAAACACCAGTAACAGTGCTAAGAGCAAACCACATGTCAGCACATATTTAAAAAGTTATTTTTAATGATCTCAAAGATTGTATTAGCCAACAAGAAAAGTGGATGGGAAATAATATAGAATGAACTGAAAATATTATGAATTAGTATATTCAATTTAATTAGGAGGGATTAAAAATAAATAATATATAAAGAAGAGAAAGGGAAAATGTGGGAGCTGCAAGGGAGACAAAGTGAAAAGAAAGACAGGAGAATGAGGAAGAGGGGAAAAGAATGGAGACAAGAAAGAAGAGGTATTGAGAGAAGAACCAATTGACAAATATGTAAAAATTAGATCTCTGAACAGGTACACAATGTGAGAAGACACTAGAAATTCATTTATATTGCGCCATTATTGCAATAATAGTAATACAATTTTGTTTTTCTTGGTGAGGTTTCCCCCTTCCTCCAGAGATTCAATTTTAGAATCTCCATATATGAGGAAGTTTATAGGACACAAATAACATTGTGCTTATTTGTTCCAACTTTGACCTAAATCGATAAATTTGTTAGGGGAATCTGAATGCTGAGCTCAGCTCCCTCTTGCCTGGTAGTATCTTTTAGGAGGAACTTTGTCCATTTCAAAGCATACTCTACCCTCGACATAGTTTTGTTATTTGAATGGGTGTGGGAGTGAGTGTAAGTTGGGAGAGCTTCTAGTCAGCCTCTCACACATGGAACCTATGGGCTGATCTTTATTGCACTACATACACTGCTTGAACAGTCTCAGTCTGCATAGCAAGGGGAGGTATGTAGGTACCAATCTCCTTTCAAGACCCTTCTGTGCATGGGGCAGTTGGGTCCACAGTAGGATATCGTGGGGGCAATTGCTTTTCACCCAACAGGGATCCACCCCATTTCTATCCCTTCAGTCACAGTACTTAAACAGATTCAGACCACCACTTTCAAATGAATGCACCCTTCACGCTTCACTCTGAGACTCATGGACCATCAGCTGAAGCTCCTGTTGTTTCCCAAAACTTCACCAAGTCCATGTTACAATTTCACTTCAGTGCCCAGGCTGGTTCACTTCTCAGGTGCCCTCCAACCCAGTGTAAAATAATGCCTAAAGACTATTTAGTCTCTGGTACTAAAAAAGCAGGTATACTAAGAACAGGGCAAAATTAATTAATTAAATGAAAAATGAAAACAAAATGGAGAGTGAAAAAATAAAAGCAAAGGTAAACTGCAGAGGTTTTTAATCTCCTGCTTAGGAGCCTCTATAAACTGTCATGACTTCCTCACTTTCACTGGGTCAGATTTCTTCATCTGCAGGTTGGCCTCACTTATATCTAAGCTTATTTTCTGCTCAAATTGCAAAGTTGCAGGACAGTGGCAGCTGTTTTTCTGAATTTGGTGTGGGAATTTCTTTGGGGCTCATTGGCATGGGGGCTCTCCCTCCACCACTATACCTCCACATACCTAGCACTGCTGCAATCTATTCTACTTATTAATTCTTTATCTATTCCAGAACCCAGTATTTCTGGTTTGAACCTGATTGCTGGCTGTGTGAGTGGCTAACCAGTGTTTTCCCACAGTTTTCCAACCTCAATATGCTGCTGCAGAACTATTATTTTAATTCAATCTTGGGGAGCAGCTACAAATAAGGTGGGTTCCTGTCATCCACCATTTTTTTCTTCTTAACACTATCTCTCAACTCACTACATCCCCATACTAGCAATTAGTGTTTTTAGTACTTTTTTAAAAAAATCTTTTCTAAACTTTATTTAGTTTTGTATGTGTACCCAGTGCCTCAGGTGTACTAGGCAGGCACTCTACCACTGAGCCACAATCCCAGCCCCTGTTTTTAGTACTTTTAACAATTCCTTCTGTTCTCTGTATCTTTCTTTCCACTTTAATTTCTACTATCTGCATTGTAAATTGCTAAGATAGTTCACATTTACTATCTTTCCTGAAACCATAACCAAGTGTTTCAGATATTGATCTTTCACTAAGTTCTAACGTTGAAACCCAATAGCAACATTTACACTTCTATGGTGACATAAATATTTTCTACAGACAAGCCAACTACAACTCAAGACCACATCTGTTTGCCCTCACTTCAATGCATTTAGCCTAAGAAAGATGAAAGTAATTATTTCTGCTTCTTAAAATGCGTATATCTTGCCAGTATATTTTATAGCAGTTTGAGACAATTCATTCCAACAAAAATTTCTTGTTTTTTTTTTTTTTTTTCTTCCTAGGAACAATTTCATTTGGGGTTGGGCATATGGTCCAACCATAGATCTCTTGCCTAGCATGTGCAAGGCCCTGAGTTCAATCTACAATACTGCATAATAATGATAATAATAATAATAATAATTATTATTCATGAATGTAGTTCCATGTGATTTTCATTATCAGTTCGTAATATATATTACTGATGGATGAAGAGAAAACAAAAACATTTTACCAGATGAAATAGAAATATTGTTTCATTTGTAGTATGTGTTAAATAAATATTTGTTGAATGAATGAGTAAATTTATTTTTCAAAGTACATTCTAATATCTAGGTGTAAAAACAGGAGCGAAGTTATATTATATTGAATGAAGCAGATTAAAATAAATTATCATTATGTTATAAAAATAAATATCACTTGTTATAAAACCACACAAGTTGTTATGGAAGGAACATTAAACTACTATCACTTTTATTCCCCTCCTCTACCTGAAATAAGAAAAAGTCTGAATAGGATTCTAGAAAGACAAAGTATTTCTTCTTAAATTTGGTCATAATGCCTCCTGACCAGTAGTGGCATTATGAACCCTAGATCAAGAGGTAAACCTCTCGAAGTTTCTCTGTGATGAAGGTGCGACCAGCATACAGAAGACAGGGTATAAAAGAGGCTTGTTGTCATATCTCACTTTTAATTAATAACAAATTAGTAAATGACCACAAAATAAATGGATAATCTCCATAGAATGAAGGGAAAATTATTATCTGTGGGTTGCGGCTCCCTCTATAATCAGTGTCATTTTACATCCATGGGATAGTTTTTTTTTAAGATTTTAACCACCCTAGTGAGAATCTTCTGTATTACTTTCATCTTGATAAGGTCAATCAATCTTATCCTTTTAATTTTATTTGACAAGTTGCTAAAAGAGGTTTCAGAAGAATGGGCTGAATATATCTATAAATGAGCTTCCCTTCATGTGAAGAAATGTTGAGTCTTACTTTATGGTATTGAGAAACAGAAGAGGAGTTTATTGGAAGATTAGATGAAATGTGAAGCACTTGGAGATATTAAGACAAAAGAAATAAATGTAAAATCAACATAAAAACACAGATTTGCTCTACTGCCCTTGATCAGGAAATAGTATTACAGATGCTCTCATTGACCAAACCCTGTGTGGTGTTCCTTGTACAGCAGCACTTGATAAAGGTGGTTGAAGGGCTGGAAACAAACTTCAAAACTTTGGAATTCATTTAGTGAGTTGAATTGAGAATTTATCTCTAAATACTACATTTGTTTCTAGTTATGATTTTAAGCTATTTAACTATTCAAAAAAAAAAGCAGGTGCTACAGTTTCATAAGGAATTATTTCTTCACAGGAATGAGTTGTTTCCTAGCCATTTTGTTTTATTTCATTAGAAGGTTACAGACTGCGGGTGAATTCTGTAGACAACTACATCATGCGTAGTGAATACTGTGAATTGCTTAAAGAGTGCTTCTAAAAATGACTCTGAGTTAATCACAAGAAACTGTGAGATGTTTCTATTAATGACAGTAAGATAATCACTATAAATTTGATTGCCTTTAAAATTTTGACTAACCTAATGAAAATAAAATGGCAAAATATAGGAGTAAATTTGATATAATTTGGATCAAATAATGGTCATTATTACATTCTGAGATATAGAATTTACATCATCATAAATATTCAATCCAAGTTTAAGATCCATTAAACGTTGTAAGTTTCCCCAGTTCATCACAATCATAGAAATGCCTGCATGGAATAACATATTATTGTTGATATTCTATGCAATGTATACAGTGTTCACTTATTTTATTACTTCTTTCATTCTTTTTTCATAGCTAACATTTTGGTTAACTAAAGACAAAAGACCCCATGAAACCATAGCAAATACATTTCTCATACAAAAGATCTGGCAGGATTCTAGGAATGTTTCCAGGATTTCCTCAAAAGTAGTATTATACAAAATAAATATAAGGATACTGAGATGAAGTATCAATAGCTACTATTGAATAACTGTTTAATAACAACTGGCAATCTTAATGCTCTACTGACACTAGTATCAAGATAACTAATTTACAAAGTATGTTATTCTTTGCTTTTGCTATTAAGGGATGACACTAAAATTCAATGGCTGAAAACAAGAAGGGCTCACAATCTGTGGGTTATCTGCATGGGTTTGAAAGAGTTGAGTGTTTTCTACCCACATTCCTTGGGTTTACCAATTCATCATCAGTCAACCAGAGACTGATTTGTTTATAATGAACTAAATTGCAGGTCTGAGGGCTGGTATTCACTATCACCTGGGGTTATGACCAGCAGGCCAGCCAGGGTTTATTCACCTGGTGGTGCTCAGTTTTCATAGTAGCAGGAAAATAAGGTATCAAAACACAAGCTCTTTTTGAGTCCCTCTTCAACTCACATGTACTCTTACATTTGATGAAAGTCACATAGTCAAAACAATCATGAAAAAAAATTATGAATTATATAAATTATATGTTATAAAAGCAATTATAAGTATGGTTTGGATTACCACTTAAAATCAAACAATTAGGTAGTCATTGAATATAGTTATGAGGATGTTTTCAAACATAAAAAAATTGAACATATAATAACAGAATAAAAATGTTACTATGTATTGTTGTCCACATGAGTTTTATATAAGCACCAATGTGTGTGGTGTGTGAAGAAACTTCTGAGTTAGAGTGGATGACTTAATGGATAATCATTTAAAAGTAGTAACTATTTTTAACCCTATATATTACATTTGATATGCAATAACACTCCTCAAAATAATGATATTCTGAAGTCATTTTAAAAATATAAAATAAAATCAAAATATATAAATTTCAGTTATTGGCTTTAGCCTGTGCATTAATAGGCTCCATAACAGAAGGAATTGATATATTAAGGTTTATATGTTCTCATGGTAGAAAGTTATTAAAAGTATAAAGTAGGAAACAGATTGAATTACATTTATATCTAAAACTAAAAAGAATGTTGGCATGTTCCAAACCAAAGAGAAATGCTTATTTAATATGCATAAAGATAATTGATTTAATACATTAATGTTCTGTGTATACACAAATAAGAGGAAAACACACTCCATGTTCCAGTTGTATCAGGCACAAATATATTTCTCAAATATCATTAAGTAAATTTTAACTTGACTTTCCCACCAAATTATTAGTATTTCTAGAATATCCATCCCCTTTGCTCTGCTATAGAATTACTCAAATTGTAACTCTAAGTTATCAAGCTTAGGAAATTGAAATGGAAATTTAGATGTAGGCTGTTTTCAGTGCAGTTAGGAGGCATGCAATTGCAATTGAATGCTTGGCAGCAAACACGGCTTGAGCCTGAAGGCCTTTTGAATTTTGTTAAGCAACTCATGTAAATGATTAAAGCATTTGGCAATGCTGTCTTCTCTTTCCACCATAGCTAAAGGAAATGTTAGTAGTATTTAACTTTGACCCAGAAATTCAATGCTGTTTTCTCTCACTGCAAAACGTCAGCTCCATTTATGAAGTTTAAGACAGATATATCAGGTCAGACTTGCATTGTGTGTTTGTGTGTGTGTGTGTGTGTGTGTGTGTATGTGTGTGTGTTTAAACTCAAAGGGAGGCATTGAACAATATACACCATGATGAAAACAAAGTCACTGGAGTATTTAGGAAAATATAATGTTAATTTTCTACTTGATTTTAAAACTTTATTTAGCGTGATGTATATTTATGTCTTAAAAGAAAAGTACAATTGAAACTGAGCTAAGTTGATAGGAAAGTTACTAAGCTATGATTTTAGTTTCAAAAGGAGATTTCTTTCATATATGCCATTGGATACCTTCAAACACCAAAACGTTATATTTGCTAATACAATTCCCCAAATTTTAATCTATCAAGGTTCCTGGTATACTAACTCCTGATGAAACACAAAATTTTTAAATAACTCATTCAAAGTTGCTTGATATAAATAAATGATGACTCAAAAATTACTTGATAGTATGGGTACCTAATTGATTTAAAAAGAAAAAAGAAGAAGGAAAGCAATTGTAATAATTAACAGTTCACATGTTTTCACATGCTATGATTCTGTAACACATTGTGTAGGGAAATCTGTTATATGGGTGCAAAGCATGATGGTAATTGTAGTTTTGATCTTTTTGCCTCAATTATCTCATGATCTATTTATGATCTCTTCTCCATGAACTCCAAAAGAAATTTGAAAACTCACAACTTTTAAATATATTTTTTTTTTTTTTGGTTTGTATAAGTAGTTAGTTTTATGTTGTTTTTGTTGGTGTTTGTTTTACTTTGTTTTTCTAAGGTGGAGGGGATGGAACCCTAGGCCCCACAAATGGTAGGAGAGTGCTCTACTACTGAGGCATTTCCCCAGTTTTTCAATTAGTTATTTTTGTTTGCCTTTAAAACCTTGAATTTGAAAACATTATGATATAAGAAACAGAACTGAAATCTTATGTTGGTTACTGAACTAGAGGAAAATGAAAAGTGAAGCCTAGTTAGTGTTAAGAACATCAGTCTGGTTGTTCATCACTTACAAAGTGAACCAGTTAATCAAATTATCTAATGAATGGTGAAAATCAAATTATGAATGGATGATACAGAATTACCAGTACTGTAAGAGGATATGCATGACATGAAAAACACAACCACTATTATGTGTTAAGGCTGAGACTAATGGATCCAAACAACTTGGAGAAATAAAGTGACAAGATAGAATTGCAAACTTTTGGAATCAAGATATAAACAGATATCCAGAAATTTCCTAAAATTTTGGTGAGAGAATGACTTCTTTCTCATGATTAAAAATACTTACTGCCCCAGGAATCATTCACGTCCAGAAAAAAGTAGCAAAGAATTTAATGAGGAAAATATTTACAAATATAGAGCTGATATTTTAGTTGGAGAAGGCAGACAAAAGCAAAATCATCATGATTGACAGGCACATAAAAAGAGTAGATAGATAATAGATGATAGATTTATTTATTTATTCATTTATTCCTTCATTTTAGATAGAAGAAAAGAGATAAACTGAGGCACATGTGTGCGTGTGCGTGTGTGTGCATGTGTGTGTGTGTGTGTGAATAATTAGAGAATGTTGGACATAAAGTCTTTTTATTTAGATGATTAAGGAAGGTGTCACTGGTAATTTGACACTTAAGAAAGACTTAAGGAAATAGTGGAATGAGTTATATAGTTAGTTATCTGGGGAAAGAATACTCAAAACAAATGGATTAGCAAGTACAAGAGTCTCAAGGTAGGATCATGTCTGAGATTTTGTAGTGAAAGCAAAGAGGATTCAGCAATGAGCTGGAGAATTGTAGGACATGAATATCCTTTAAGCATTTTCCAAAGGCTTTGGCTTTTACTCAAATTGAGTGAGATGAGAAGTTAGTAGAGCATTCAGATGAGAAGATAAAAAGGTAAAAGTCATTGTTGAGCTATTAGTAATAAATGCTGGTGATGAAGGCAGAAACAATGATATTTATTGAGAGGAGAAGAAGATATTTGGCCTAAGAAGTCAAAAGAGTAGAATTGTGATTCACCATGGAGGGGAAGTATACAGGGGATGAAAATCAGTAGGAAATCAGAAACTGTAATTCCAGCATTGAACAGTATGAAGGGTAATTTTATGTGTCACGTTGGCTGGGTTAAATGATACCCAGACAGTCATTAAAGCCTTAGTTTTGGATGCGTCTGTGAGGATATGCCTGCAAAATATTTGCATTTGATTCTTTCAAATGAATAAAGAATATCCACTCTCACCAAACAAAAAGGCAGAATAAGGACTAATTTGCCCCATTGGGCTCAGAAACCAAGAAAGTCACCCCAAATGGGTCCATATGGGATACAGTGAGAAGAAGGCTGTGTAAGTACTGGGAAGCAGACCTATGCAAAATTTCAAATGTACTGGAACCTTGGTGTTGGACTTCCCATCCTCTAGTACTGTGAGGAGAAAAAATTTCCATTTGTAAGCCACGCAGTCTATGGTATTTTGTTGTAGCAGACTGGATTAAGACAGACCTGCTAAAAGGTGGGATTCTTCCCAGATTTATAAAGGAAAATACTGAGTTTTCAGTTGGCCATACAAATTTTCAGAATTTGAGAGTTAGTTACAGATGTAATTTGGAAAGGTTTATCATTGTAGACTGTTTAGAAGCAAAATATTGAGGTGATTTAGGAAAGAGGTCTAAAAATAGAACAGAGGTCATCCAGTGTTTAGAAAAATGGTAGATATGAAGAAACCATCTAAGGAGACTGTGAAGCATCAGTAACTGAGTTACAAAGAGAATGTTAAGAAAGTAGAATCTCAGAAGCCAAGCATAGAAAATAAGGAACGATAAGATGAGGACTGAGATTTTACCATTTGTGACAGACAAAATTAGTATTTACAACTTTTCTTACTCTGAATTGGAAATAAACTTCCTATGTCTTATACAAAATAACTTTACAGTAGTTTCTCTCAGTGGGTGAATTTCATTTTCTACTACAGTGAACGTTGGGTTTGATGATGTTATTTGTTTCGGTCAATGGGATATTAGCAAATATAATATAAAATATGTCATAAAGACTTGCACAATTTGGTTTGATCTGTCTCACCCCTGCCACTTACCCTGACAAAAGTATTCTACTATTTGCCATGAGAAAAAAATACGCTATAGTTAGCAGCTGGCCAGGGAGGGTGAGAGAAATGCAATGGGGCAATTAGCCCAATGCAAACAGGCAAGAAACCTGCAGCAGAACCGTTCATCTATACCCATACTAGATTAATCCAACTGTAGTCAACATATAGCACATAAAAATGGAAATAAAGGTTTTTTGTAAGCAAGTGAAATTCTGAGGTTATTTGTTATGCAGCATTAATTTGGCAATAGGTGGATAATTCAGTATTCATTTGACAGTTTAAAGTCTTATCATTATTTTGCCAATGATATCTCAGAGGAGCATCTGGAACAAACCCTGATTAGAGCAAAGAAAAAATGGGAGGGAAATGGATAGAGAATGCATAAAAATGATATGAATGGGATTTCTTTCCTGTGTTCTAAAAATGCATAATCATGGATTATATTTCACAATTTAACTTTAAACAGTATTTTTGGTTATCAGGCAAGTATATATCTGTAGGTGGTACAAGGAAAATAAAAGTGTCTTATTGTTCTGACCTACAACAGCTAAAATTGATTCCTGAAAGTGGGAAAAATTCTCAGGACTTAGAACTACATTGTACCAGTGGCATGATAATCTGTGTAATATTTCCTGATTTCTTCCACTTAGTTAAATGGAATGCCACTAGGGAAGAAAAAATTATTGCCAACTCCCTCTTTATATCAGTCCTGGGAATATCTTAAATTTAGATCAAGTACTCTTACCTCCAAAGTATGCTTAGCAGTTTAATTAACAGAACATTATATTTCACATACATATTAAGTATGAAATACATGCACAGGGTATAGGCTTAGAAAACTCAGGTAATCTTGCTTTGTAAAATCCATTTGCTAAGACATACAAAAATGGCAGTGTTTATCTTTCTTGAGCAGATCAGCAATTTATGTGGAAATTGCAGATGTTGATTCTCAGAAGTAATGAGAAATCCTGTTTCCTCTGCACAACACACAAAAAGAATAACGGCAAACAACAACAAAACTCCATCTGCAATTTAGCAACTCTCTCTGCCCCCTTGATTGTGTGGAGACCTATTCTCCAAATATCCTGCCCTTAGATAGGGTATAAAGACAAAATGTATGAATGAATTTTGGAAGAATGTCAGAGGTCTATAGACTCCCCAGAATGCTGAGACAGTTTGGACTTGAGAGGAGGAATGTGAGGAGCTTCCACCAAAACCACTGGAATCACCTTCGCAGGAGTTAGTTGTTGTTTGTGAGGAGACAATTCATATGTTTGTCTTGAAGTTGTTCAATTATTTCCTTCACTCACTGCTATTTGTTTTTAAGAAGAGGGTCTTTCCATTTTTCATATGTCATCCTGATATGGGAATATGTGGGCTATTCAAATGGTGATAATATAAGGTAAGCATCTCACAAAGTCATTTTGAAAACTGGAAAATTAAATGGAAGCAAACCAGTTACCATGTACTATGTGCATGTTTTTTTTTTTTTTTAACCTATATACTCTCAGGTAATAGAATTGAAGTTAATTGATATATCCTTATCCCACAGGATAATGGCATGACTTCATGTGTTTCAAAAATATTTACCAAGCACATTGTTTGACTAGCAAATTGATTAATGATCCCTTCATTCAAAGAGTTTTAATTTCAGGGGCAGACAGAATATTATACAAATGAGCAAATAAAATAATTGCAGATTGTAACAGAAGAAAAAAATTAAACAGGGTGCTATAATTACATGCTATTTTGAGTAGTTGGTCAAATAAAAAGCTTTTCAGAAGAGATGGCAACTGAACTGAGAGCTGGATCATGAAAGGGTGTCAACCATGCAAACTCTGTAGGAAAGGCATTCAAAGGAAAAACAATGATAGGTGGAAATAACTGAGAAATTAATGACATTGGCATGTTTCAGTTTAGAACTTTTAGACTACCTAGAACATGGTGAAAATAGAAAGAGTATTAGTTTAAAAAAATAGACAGGGATTAGATCCTGTACAGAGTTTTGTTTTTCTTTGAAAAAAAAATGTATCATTTCCGTTAGTAGTACTGGTAATGTTTAAAATAACAAATTAACCCACTGAAAAGCCTAGTAATGATTTGTGATAAGATGGGAGTATTAGGAGAGTGAATTCACATGAATTTATATGAATGTCTCAAGATGACCCTTTAGCTATCCCAACTAGCTGACAGCCCCAGTAGCTTCCATTCCAGATTTCAGAGTGGCAGCCAGCCTACAAATCAGTTTTCTATAGAGTACAAGACTCATTGATTTTAGTCTCCTTCAATTTTTTACATTATGAAGACAGTCATGGCCACCTCTAAATTATTTCCATGTTGGAGCTGAAACTGGAAATTATTTTCCTCTAAATAAGTTAACATCTTCTTACATTTTCCCTCTCACCCTACTCCTCTGGTACTGAGGTACTTTCACTGAATTTTTTTATTATTTTTTTAAATGTTTTTAGCATAATGTGTACTTTCTCAAGGAATATTGATGAATTATTTCTATGTATTATATTTAATTTTTGTCTTTATTTTGTTTACAGTTTTTCCTTTGTTCATAATAAGAAAGTAATACATTATTAAATGGATGAATAATTAATTGATCAATAGAAAATAAATGCATAAAATGTGAATAAGGAATTCACCTGATAAATAAATGCCATGTCATAACTTAAACTTTAAAATTAGCTTTATACTTAGGTTCTTCATGATCTAAAGCAAGGAAAATAGTAATTTTAAACACTTATCACCCTTGCTAAACAAGAGTTTAACTACAACTCTTGGAGATGTGGTTACCAAGGTGATATCTTTTGTACCAACAGCAAATTTATGAAAGTCAGTCTGGGAACTAAATGAGTGACATAGAGAATAGCAATTTTTGATTGACATGGACTCTTATCATTTAGAAGCATTCTCTGAGCTTAATAATAAGCCTCAAGATGAAATTTTAATACAAAACAAGAACATTATCTAATTCTAAATGGAGATACAGAAAGAAGATGTCTCCCCAAATTCAACTTTATGTGATATATAACACGTCATTCATTTTCATTTTCCCTCCAATGTAATTATAGATTATTCTTTTCCCTTAATGTAGAGCTAGAGCAAAAGAATTAATTCTAAATTATAATATTGTTATCCAGACTCCACATTCATATTCTGTTATTTGGAGGAGTTATGTTATGACAAAGTTCTGCACATGAAATAAAAGTACATATTTTAATATCTGAGGCCTTCAGACTCAATTCAACCTTCATTGAACTTCTAATTAAATCAGGTTTCTCCAAAAATACTCATGTTTTCTTAAAATCAATTGGTGAGAGAAAGGCTCAAGATCTCTGCACATACCTAACAAAGAATAAATTCCCTATAAAACTACCAAAGTAAGTAAAATATTTTATTTATGAGGATTCAGTTTCTCATAGTCTCTAGGCAATTTAAAGAGACAAGTTCGAAGGAGGAATTAACTCTTTCAGACTGTTCAAGCTGCAAATACACTGAAGAAGCAATCATTTGACTTGGGAATAGAAGGTGATATAATGCAGAGACCTAGACTGGGTTCTAATCTGGTTCTGGCATTAATTTACTGATATTGTTTCTAAGTCTTAGTACACACAGAGTCACACATTTGAATCAGATGAATGCTAAAATTATTTGCTTTTGTTCATACCTTAGATTCAGTTCTTTTTAAAAACCTCTTTCTCAGTAATTAGTCTCATCTAATAAGATGTTATTTGAAAGGCAACAGTATATTAGTGGTTCTCATAATAATACTAACTTAGATCATCTCTTGATCCTAATAATTATGTTATGAAAACCATAGATAAGCTTTGACTTCAGTTAACAACTCCATCTAGCAAGTTACTGTTTGGCATTCTTTTTCCTTTGGTTTAAATAAGTTGTTATTAAAGAAAAAGAAATGATTTTGATAATTCAGTTGAATTTTTTGAAGATCCCCTCTTTAACTCTCTGCCTGTTTTCATGATGCTTCTTTCTGAGAAATATCTCTCATCCTTTTCATCTCTTACACATTTACCTTTGGTATAATTACTTCCTCAAGGGAAGTAATCCTTACATCCATGGATTCATGCTCTCTGCAGAACACAGTTAAGGTGTTACAGTATTACTATTCTCAGGTGTCCTGTCATGTCTTGTCTTGTCTTTTCTTTTCCTTTTCCCCCCAGGATAGTTGAAAACTGGACCTGATCAAGCCCGATTTCAAGAAAAAAGCTTCTCTAGGTTAAAGCAAAGATCTGATGTTTTAGACATTTTTTTCATTACTGTAACCAAAAGATCTGACAAGAACAATTAGAGAGCAGAGGAGGTTCATTTGGGGCTCATGGTTTCAGAGGTCACAAGACATAGGTGGCCAACTCCACTGCTCTGGGTCTAAGGTAAGACAGAACATAACAGGGGAAGGTGTGGAGGAGGAAAGCAGTTCTGGATATGATAGCCTGGAAGTACACAGAGAGATCTGTTCACCAGGGATAAAAGGTACCCTGCCAGTGACTCTCCTCCTCCAGCCACAACCGGTCTGCCTACAGTTACCACCCAGTTAATCCATATCAGTGGATTAATCCACCCAAGTGGTTATGACACCCTTAATCTAATCATTTCACCTCTGGATGTTCTTGCACTGGCCCCTACATGAGCTCTGGGGGACATCTCATGTCTAAACCATAACACCTGCCTTCTTGGAATTGCATCTATAGACTCATCTGTTTCTGTCTCCTTACAAGTACCCCAATGTTAGAGAGACAATTTGTCCCACTGACTGAGATCAAAATTTACAAAAACTGTTATCTTTGTAAATACTTGCTGATGCAGGTCTCAAGTTCCAGATTTAAGTAAAGAAATAGGAGTGTACATAAAGATGGCTTCTTCCTACAAATCCAAGTCAACTTTTTAATTGAAAAGACTGCTAAGTGTTTTGATCCTCAACATTACTTTCATATCTGGTATCTTCTTTTTAAATCCCAACATAGAAAAATAAAATATCATGAATTTAGAAGCATATATTTCCATTCTAAATTCTTTGAATGAGAGTACCTTGGTTAAAAAATTAGAAAAAATAATTATTTTTATATAAACATTTTTAATTCATTTTTTAGAGACACATGACAGTAAAGTATTTAATTCATTTTTTAGAGACACATGACATCTTTTATATGTACGCTATAGGAAATTACAAATAATTCAAGTAGAATGTGATATAAATAAATGTCTCCATTAATTCCTAACCAAAATCATTTCGTTTGTAGACACCATGACTCAAATACCATACCATTAATTATTTTTCTACTTATGCTTAAACAAAAGCACTTGTTTATAGTTTATAATTTTTAAAAATGGTTGAATATAAAAAATGTGCATCAAATTTCTTCTTTTAATAAAAGACTCCTTTAACTAATACTAGTGGGAAATTCAGTGGAGCTAGATAATTTGAGATAGATATAATACTAGAACAATTCCCCTTTAGGGAGACTTGGTGAGACTCATTATAGAACCAATTACTATGTGCAGGTGAATTGTTAGACTGTGGAAATGCTGCATGGTATACAGGGATCTTCACTAAGCCTCAGGCTATTGCTAAACTCTCTTAGCTGAATTGTTGATTAGGACACACTTGACTTGATCTCACTTGAGCTTTTCATAGCTACATAGACTACAAGCAAGTTGAATCCATTACTCTCCCTTGATTACTAGTCACCTAGTCTCTGTTCCACTTTCACATCTGCCTTATCATTTTTCCTTATAAACCCATTTACTTTGCTTTCTGATGAATTCAAATGATAAGTTCCCTCTTCCCAACCAGTTCCAAAGTTTTCGCTTAGAACTAATTTTGAATTGTTGGGAGAGAGACTGAAATTGTCACAGCTAACTTGGCTATTCACTTTGAACTGTTATACTGGGATGAAAAAATGGGAAGAAAATAGTTCAAATAATACACATACAACTGCCACATTTATAGCAAATTATCTGAAGATATTATAGGTCTGATTTTCTTTGAGTTTATTCTATTTGGTATTCCCTGGGATTTTTGAATCTTTAGATTAATTTGGTCACCAATTTGGAAATTATTCCATTATTTTTTGTCATCTTTTGTCCCAGTTATGTCCCAGTCATCCACTTGGGACTCCAGTTACACACAAGTGGTATCTTCTTCCTTATCCCACAGAGGCCTGCCTCTACAACTGACTTAGATAGCTCTTTGACAACTTATGAAATGTGTTTACTTCGGAGTGATGGAATTGCTATTATAAATCTTTCTTTTGCATATGTTGGTAATTTTCTGTAAAGGATTATTCATGTAATTATAGCAATTGCACCATTTCATTTCATTTCACTCTATTTGATTATTGATTTTAAAAGGACTTTGCTATTTACATTTTGTAACAATTTGGATTTTCCAGTAACCAACAGAGTTCAACATTTTCCTCATGTTGATAGCAGGTGTGATTCTTCATTAATTAATTCTGGGTTTATATCTACTATGTGTTCCCCTTCAAAACTCAGGTTTGCCAATACGGTCACATTGCCGTAGAGCCTCTCTGAGATGAGGAGTGTTCCTTCTCCACGAATGGGATTAGGTGTCTTGAAAAGGGCCTGAAAGAGTGAGTTCATCTCATTTTGCCCTTCTACCATCTGCCGTATGAGGGCATAGCAGCCCTTTTCCCTGGGGGATGCAGCCCTCAATGGACACCCCCTGCTGCACCTTGATTTGTTTACTTGCAGTCCCCAGCACTATGGGTAATAGATTTCCGTTCTTCATAAATTATCTATTTTTTGATAAAATCCATGATTGCAGCACAAAGGACCAAGACAGGACAGTATCCTTTGTTCAGGTTAATGTGTAAATGAGAATCCAAGTAACATTGAAATTTAGAAAGTGTCAGGAATATATGATCATTTTAAGTTTCTATATAAGTTAACCACAGGCAAATCTATTATTTCAAATGTTTAAAATTATTCTTTGGGTTTTATATTTGGGGTAAGAAGATGAACTAAAATTTGTAAAAGAAACAGATTTTTACAGCATGAACTCTTACACTGAGATTTGTGGCATCACATGACTAAACATATTTCATGAATTTGAAAGAATATAAGTTTACATTTTTAGTTGTAAAATTTGAAGTCATAAGAAATCGCCTTATAGTTTTACAGCAAGTATGAAGAAATATTACAGAGAAAATCTAGAGTTCATGTTGGAGCAAATAATAAGTTTCTATTTGTTCTAAGAATTTTATTTTCCTTTTAATGTGAACACACCTTATTTATGTATGTATTTATGTATTAATTTTATTTAAAAGCTATGCACCACCGTATTAAAATATGTAGAACTGATTTTATTTAAGAGCTTGTTTAACTACATCAGTTAAAATACATGTAAGATTTTTGTTTGATATCTACCCTCTGAATACCCTGATATTTCTTAGTAGTAAAAAGAAATGCTTCAGAAGGTTGTGGTAGAATGAATACTGATATATTTTTAGGTCCAAGAGATTTTTTTGCACTTTTCCTTTAATGTAATTCCCTTATAAAGGAAAGAATCGGATTTATCATCTTTTTTGATTTCTTTTTAAAAGAAACCATATTATATTTCCATTTAAATATCAGGATCATAATAACTTAGGGATATGAATAAATTTATTATATGACAAATATAAATACATAGATACTTGCCACTTGCTTTTACTTCTTTCTTGATACTCAAAAATTAATGTCTCAGTCAAATACAGTATTTTTTCTTTTAGTCTCATATGTTCTGAAAAAGATATCAAAGTTCATGGATCTGGTTGGATGTGGGTTAAAGTGGTTGGCATAGACACGGTTCATTCTCCAACTGTATCTAATAGACAAGAATAAAATGAACTGCATGCACATACAACTTTTGCAGTGAATCCAAGCAAATTTAACAGCTTTTGTTAAGTAAAAGTGTCATCTGCCATAACAACGCCCACAACTGTAACACACAAACTGCAGATAAAACTTTCATGCTTCAATGTGTATGTTTATGCCTCAGGATCTTCTAGCACTTCTCAGGTGGAAAACATTTGCTGTTGAAACAAATAGTTCCTTTATAATTCCCCAACTGGGCTGTGAAGACACTAGTAATTCTGTTGATTTTATAAACTATCATCACTCATGTCTCATCCAAGCAAAAATATGAAATTTTTCCATAGAGAATTATGTTATGTAAACATCAAATTTAAGAAATAGCATATCATTTTATATAGCTATTATATTTCACACATTAATTCATTTATTCTTCTTCTATTACACACTTAGTTTTTGTCTACTTTGCACAAGGTATCAGGGATCTAAAATGAGTAAGAAAGGAAGGTAAAAAGTTCACATGAAATATGCCCAAATCAAGAGTCTGAATATCCTCAAATCAAGAGTCTGAATATAAATAAGATGAACATATGTATACTTAGCATACATAATATATTCTTATATTTATGTATGAAAAGACTGATATTAAACTGCATCAACTACATGGTAAATGGCTCATATGGACAATTATACTAAGAATTTGGAAGAGATTTGACAATCAGAAATGTAGTATTTAGACAGAAGTATTGAGAGGCTAGGATGTAGCTCATTGGTTGAGCATTATCTACTATGCTTCAGGTCCTAAATTCAATCCCTAGAACTGCAAGTAAAAAAAAAAATTTAGACAAGAATATTGAGACTTTGGTTTTCAAAAAGAAAGTTGGAATTAGATAGAAGAAGGACTATCTTACAGGCAGAAAACTGCAAGAGAGAAAAAACAGAATAAACAGGATATATTAAAGGAAAGTTCAGAAAGGTTTGGATAAAGTGAATTCTTCATGTGAGAAGCAATGCTGCATGTATCATTAGACACCACATGAAGACTGTTTGTAATGTTGGAAGACTTTCATGAAGAATTTCCGAGACAGAAGATGTCAGCAAAGAGACTGAAGTGGGCAACTGTCATGGATTTGTTTGGAATGAACTAGATAAGAAAGAGAAGAGAGGTTGGCATAGCAACTAAGACACTACTGGAGTGTTCTAACTACAACATCATATTAGTTTTTCTAAGGATGCTCTCTTTTTATTTGTTTGAGAGAATAGCATTTATATAATAGTTAATTATTTTTTGAAAATGGAAAGAACTGTAGAAACAGTAGAAGAGGTACTTCAGGTTATGCCACTATAAAACAAGTACCAGTTCATTCTTTGTGGAAAATGTTTAAATGAAGTAATCTGAATAGAGATATTATGGATCAAAAATTACATGATCTCCTTATTAATGTTACTAGAGATATATATTTCAGCATTCCTGAAATTGACTTTATTTTTAAGACTACTTTTTCTAAAACTTGGTGATCACTGTGAAGATCCTTGAACCTGGCTTCATGCTCACTGAATCAGAATTCCTGAAAGTGCACCTCAGGAATAAATGCTTTTTTGCTTTTTGTTTGGTTTTTAGTTAAAAGGATAAGCACCTCTTGATCACAGCAGAGTGTTATGAAACACAGTTTTGACTAAGCTTTTTTTATTCTCTTTTCCTCTGTGGATAGTTTAAGACATTCCTGTGCTTTATATTACTGCTGCTCCTTGAGGAGTTATAGGTGTGTTGCACATGCATGATTTAAGCAGTTTATTTAAGCATTTACACACAGGAAATTAAGAACAGACACCCTTAAAACTTTTGGAAAAAATGTACACCTAATACTTCTGGTTATAAAAAAAGAAAAAAACATTAAAAAAAACAACAACTTGTCTTGGGTGTGTGTGATTTCTCCTCCAAATCACACTTTTAACATCCTATGCCTGATGTTATGTATGACTAAATGAGCTTTATGTTGGAGAAGTATGAAAACTAATCCACTTGATTGCTTTGACCACACTCCATATCTCAAATGAAGAGCCGTTGTCATCCTGGCGAGAAGATAATCTGTGGCAGAAAAAGAAAATGTTAGGGTAATATTAATCCAGAAAAAAGGACATGCATTTCTCTGGAGATTGAATTTTAAATATGGAAACAATTCTAGAAACCTGTTGTTTAGAGTTCTGCTGTGTCGTACCCCAGAATTAGTTCTGAGAGTTATCCAGAGAAGAGGTTGAAAAGAACCTCAGAGGAGGTATGAAGCATCATCCCCAGAGGAAGAGAATTTCTTCCTTCAAAGGCATCATATCTTGAAGATTAGTGTCTGTATCAGAAGCAGAAGCATTAGTCTGACTGCAGAATAAAATGATTCAATGGAAGAATATGAGACAAATTTCTGACAATATATTAAGCAACATTATGGAAATCACTGAGTACAGAGATCTGTTGAATGATTAGCCCTTGCTGGGTCACCCACTTTAGAATTTGCTTTTAAATTTTTGACTATATTTTTAATAAGATCTATAGCATTTGGTCAGACTCTATTGCCCTAGATTAAGTTAAAACATAATATGAAGCTGATTCTCAATAATTTAAAATAGTTTCTTCCTTCTATGTCCCATTCCATCAAACACAGTTCAAACTAATTAGGAGGAAAACAATAGGTTTGGAAGAACTTTCCCTCATATCTTCTCAGGAAAGTTTTTAGGAGGAGGGTTCCATGACACAAGATTATATACAAATATGCATAGCATGTGACATTTTTCAAGTGATGTTAAACCACATTCATAAATCTCTCATTGCTTCATCATCTGTTATCATAGGGGCAACAGAGTCCCTTGTATGGTTTCCCAAGTATACTTCTCCAAGTATGTTAGGAAAGACAATTGGTAAAAATTTTCCCCCTTGGTTTCTGGAGATCAGGTAAATTTAGAGAAGAGTGCATACCTGGACTTTGGCAATACATTTGCTTTGACCATAAATATAGTAGATGTTCTGAGAAGGCCTATAGTAAAGATTATATAACCTTGATAATTATAATCCAATCTGATTGGAATATGGAAACACACATTCATGTTCAATTTATTAACATATTGATAACTCACTATAGGTAATTCTATTAAAATGGAAAAAATATAGCCTTATCATACACACATGTATATCCAAATCTCAGCACAATCATTTATTACCAATGTCCTGTCATTTGTTAAATCTCTACAAATAAAGATAGGTACTTCCCAGAGAGTTTTTTAAAAATGTGTTCAGATATTATACAGAGAGAATATAGGAAATATGTTATATAGAGATAATATAGAGAACATACTTGAGTTCAAATTTTTCATATGTTAAGCATATATATATATATATATACACCTCCAAAACACTTCATAAATTGGTACTTTGGCCTTAGTTCACAATCAAATGGGCAGAGTCTAAGGAAATGAAATAAAAATACTTATAGGAACAAAGTACAACATTTATAGAATAGCACAAAATACAGAAAAAAAAAACTACCAAAATGTTAGTGTGTTAACCATTCTTAAAGAAATTTGCTTACTTCCTAGCTTTTTAAAAAGAAATGAGAACTAATACATTAAATGTTACTCCACTTAGAAATACATCTACGTTATCACTTTATTCAACTCAGAAGAGAAAAAAATTGCGTGTGGAGAAGCAAATCTAAGGAAGGACAAGTTACTACCCTTCTAAAACTATGCAGTTTATTCATTTAACTTCAAAAGGTCTAGATGCAAAGGACTGTTCAGCAGTAGCCAATGAAAACCCAAATTAAAATTTGCAATCTATTGATTTTACTTCTGTTTTGGTGACCTCTCATGTGTGTCTCACTCATAAATAAGATGACACAGAAAAAGAATCATTGATTTTTGCATGATCTTTTACTTGCATTTTTTTCTCCCTGAACAAACAAAATGATATGACGATTTTCCAATAAGGGTCTTAAGATAGGCAAGGTTGGACTGTATTTGACAATTATCAGAAATAGAGTAATAAAATGAACACAATTTGCTTCATTGCTGTGATCTTCAAATGCTTTTTTTCTCATTTCTAAATACCTGACAATGACAAGATTAAATTTGGGTTAAGTCCTTGCTTATTGTGCAATGCACAAAGGTTATTTTGATAGCACTGCTCCTTTTTCTTTTAAATAATGTGTTGTGGGAAGAACCTTTCTAGTATTCTCTTTCCTATAATGTATGGGTGACTTCAGCCAGAAAATCTGTTGGAATTCTGATCCTCTCCTATAGACCTCTGGTCAAGTTTCTTCTACCTCTAGGAACAAAATTCCTTCTTCTCAAATCTGAATTTGCTTGTACCAACAAAAATGGGAAAGAATGTGAAAAGAGCCCTGAATGTTAGTGATCTAATCCTTGGATTATCCTGACTCCCTTCTTACTTTTTTGAAAACAATGAACCTCTCCAAACCTCAAACTCTACATTTTTAATGTGGTCTTCAGGTATATCTAGAATTCTTCCCAAGTATTAAATTTTGTATGTGAAGTCCCAGTCTCCTCTTTACAATAAATGAAAGAAAATTTAGTAATAATTAGCACAGTTGACTGCACCAGTGTACAGCAACGTGCTGAAGATTGAAAGCCACCTTCCACTTGCAATTGCATACAGTGCTCACTCTACAACAAGGTAAATACCACAACCCAAGAAATAGGAATAGAAGAAGCCTTCAAAAGTCAAAGGACAGTCTTCATGTGAGGCCCAAAGGACCCAGGACTATCCAGTGGTGAATTTATCAAAGATAGCAAATGATCATACATGACTAGAGTAGTATTAAGGAGTCTATAAGAAAGGCTAATACCTACCTCTGTACCTACAGAAATCATGTTAGAAAAAAAATAATAACTAAAAATGCAAAATCAGACAAGAGCTTTGATCAGAGACTGGGGAGAAGGAAACAGTTGTACATTCATACATAGTTTGCAAATCCCTGAAGTTTTTCCCTTCTTGGATTCCTCTCATAGTTACTCCTAGTAAATACTCTATATACCCTTCTCAAACTTTACCCTCCCCGCTTTTTTTTTTCTTTGAACCTATGAATGATTTCTTAATTCATGCCATTCTTATCCTTTTAGTATACAGTGATATAAGATTTTAGAATTTTGCCACAAATAAAAGAAGACTAAAAGAGGAGAAAACCAAAAATGCATATGCTCTCCAGTTTAACTGAACTAATGATATCTCCCTACTTTCTGGAAATTTCTTCTGAGTAAAAAACAGCACATCCTCCTTTGTATCACCAACACATGTAGATATATCAGTGTTAAAAAAAGGAATGAATTGAATATGAGATAAACATTTTAATTCACTAGATGCAATATTCAGTAGAACTGAATGAATATCCTTATAAACAGTTTCAATCAGACATTTTCTTCCTTGGAAATAATGGGACAACAAGGAAAGATTTTATACTTGGATTGTACAAAGGATGTTATGATGACTTCAGAGACAGAAAAACTTAGGCTCACAACATGGTTCAGCCTGCCTTCCCAGGTGGCAATGCAGATGACCTTCACTCAGTTGCAGCTTGACTTCTTTCCAAACACTGGGTTTTCCCTCTTGTGACCAGCAAGACTCTGAACCAACCGGAAGAGAGGGAGGATATAGCAAATAACCAATATAAGCAACAATAACCATAGTAACATGTAAATTAACTGTAGACAAGGCTGTTCATAGGCAAATCCTCCAGTCATTAAACAACTACTTCTTGTGGGCCCCAGAAATATCTTAATTTCTGAAACTTTTCCTTTACTTCTGGTAGCTAGTCATCCAGCATACTAATAGTTCACCCTGTCCTACATGCTCATATGAGTTGGGTTTCTGTTACTTTTGTACTTGCACTTGAAATAATTCTATTTCACATTTTAATATGTACTGTTAATTAAAGAATTTATTGAGATGTGTGAAAATGTTTTAAAACCATAATTTAAAATGCCACTTATCTCATAATTATCCTTAATATTTTAAAAGCTAATGATATTAAGGCTATGAACTCTATAGTATATTTGCAATCATAAATTGTTATCAGTGCTTACCTGTGAAACTTCAGTAGGGTGAAGAACTAGGGAATCATGAAAGAGGTGAACATATCCCCACAAAGAACAGTAGAATCATCAAACAAGTATTTACTCAGATTTCAATAGCTTGAGACAGATGTATTTAAGAGATAACATTGAAGAATATTCTTCAAATTAAACTTAACTTGCTGAAATCTTCCAATTAATCATTCACTTGAAGAATGAAATGGAAAGAGGTAAACAACAAGCATTGATGTAATAGGATCTAAACATTAGACTTCAGAACCACAAGATATCTGTGAAAAATGTTAAACTAAACATACCATCTAGTCTACACAGTAAGTTCCTAAAATTTAAACTATCAATTTAGTATAGAAAAAGTAATGAATTTTTCTCATACTAAATCCTACAAAATATGTGCATAATAACATAGGATACGCACCTAATCAGCCTTCAATATACTAATTGCAGAAAACACTGGTAACATAAAGTCTATATTTTGTAGGAGAAAATCTAAAATATGCTCTATCAGTTTTTTCCTCTTTGTCTATTTCTGATAAAATCATAATGAAAGCTCTTTTGGTGCAAAGTTTCATTACTGATACAAATGCTGTAGTATATTTACTCAAGTAGTCTTCTTTTTTTTAAATTTATTTATTTTGATTCATTGTACACAAATGGGGTACAACTGTTATTTCTCTGGTTGTACACAAAGTAGTCGGACCATTTGTGTAATCATACGTGTACATAGGGTAAAGATGTTTGATTCATTATGTTATTTTTCCTTCCCCCCAACCCCTCCCCACCCATCTTTTTCCTCTATACATCTGTACATACATACATACATCTATTCTCTATACATCCTTCCTCCATTCTTACCTCCCTCTGACCCCATTATATATCATCATCCGCTTATCAGCAAGATCATTAGATCTTTGGTTTTTTGGGATTGGCTTACCTCACGTAGCATGATATTCTCCAACTCCAACCATTTACCTGCAAATGCCATAATTTCATTCTTTTTTATGACTGAGTAATATTCCATTGTGTATATATACCACAGTTTCTTTATCCATTCATCAATTGTAGGGCATCTAGTTTGGTTCCACAATCTGGCTATGTGAATTGAGCAGCTATGAACATTGATGTAACTGTATCACTGTAGATGCTGATTTTAAGTCCCTTGGGTACAGGCCAAGGAGTGGATGGCTAGGTCAAATGTTGGTTCCAGTACAAGTTTTCTAAGGAATCTCCACACTGCTTTCCAGAGTGGCTGCACTAATTTGCAACCCCACCAGCAATGTATGAGTGTACCTTTTCCCCACATCCTCACCAACAGCTGTTGTTGCTTGTATTCTTGATATTAGCCATTCTAATAGAGGTGAGATGGAATCTTAAGGTAGTTTTGATTTGCATTTCTCTTGTTACTGGAGGTGTTGAACAGTTTTTCATATATCTGTTGATTGCATGTAGATCTTCTGTGAAGTGTTTACTCATTTCCTTAGCCAATTTATTGATTGGGTCATTTGTATACTTGGTGTAAAGTTTTTTGAGTTCTTTATATATTCTGAGATTAGTGCTCTATCTGAAGTGTGTGTGGCAAAGATTTTATCCCGCTCTATAGGTTCTCTCTTCACATTGTTGATAGTTTCCCTTGTTGAGAAAAAGCCTTTTAGTTTTAATCTATCCTAATTATTGATAAAAGCATAGTGCACCATGATCAAGTGGGTTTCATTCCAGGTATGCAAGGTTGGTTCAACATCCAGAAATCAATAAATGTAATTCACCACACAGACTTAAAAATTCAGAATCACATGGTTATTTCAATAGACGCAGAAAAAACATTAGATAAAATAGACTACCCTTCATGCTCAAAACACTAAAAAATAATAGGAATAGTAGGAACATTCCTTAACATTGTAAAGGCTATCTATGCTAAGTCCATGGCCAACATCAATCTAAATGCAGAAAGACTGAAATCATTCCCCCTAAAAACTGGAACAAGGCAGGGATGCCCTCTTTCACCACTTCTATTCAACATCATCCTTGAAACTCTAGCCAGAGCAATTATACAGACCAAAGAAATTAAAGGGATATGAATAGGAAAAGAAGAACTCAAACTATGACTATTTTCCAATGACATGATTCTATATTTAGAGGAGCTGAAAAATTCCACCAGAAAACTTCTAGAACTTATAAATGAATTCAGTAAAGTAGCAGCATATAAAAATCAATGCTCATAAATCTAATGCATTTTTATTCATAAGTGATGAATCCTCTGAAAGAGAAATTAGAAAAACTATCCCATTCACAATAGCCTCAAAAAATAAAGTACTTGGGAATCAATCTAACAAAAGGGGTGAAAGACCTCTACAATGAGAACTACAGAACACTAAAGAAAAAAACTAAAGAAAACCTTAGAAGACAGCAAGATCTCCCATGTTCATGGATAGGAGAATTAATATTGTCAGAATGGCGTACTACCAAAAGTACTATAGAAATCAGTGCAATTCCGATTAAAATCCCAAGGTTGTACCTCATAGAAATAGAGCAAGCAATCATGAAATTCATTTAGAAGAATAAGAGACCCAGAAGAGCTAAAGCAATCCTTAGCAGGAAGAGTAAAACAGGAGATATCCCAATACCAGAACTTCAACTATACTGCAGAACAATAATAACATAAACAACATGATATTGGCACCAAAACAGACAGGTAGATCAATGGTAAAGAGTAGAGGACACAGAGACAAACACACATAAATCAGTTTTCTCATACTCAACAAAGGTGCCAAAAACATACAGTGGAGAAAAAGATAGCCTCTTCAACAAATAGTGCTGGGAATCCATGTACAGAAAAATGAAACTAAACCCCTATATCTCACCCTGCACAAAACTCAACTCAAAATGGATCAAGGATCTTGGAATCAGATCAGAGACCCTGCACCTTACAGAAGAAAAAGTAGATGCAAATCTTCATCATGTTGGTTTAGGGTCAGACTTCTTTAACATGACTCCCAAAGCACAAGAAATAAAAGCAGGAGTCGAGTAGTTTTCTGACAGCAATCTAAGGAAAAGTTTTTCATATATCTATTGATTGTTTGTAGATCATCTAAGGAGGTGAAATTAAAAGACCAGAAGTCAAATTGGAAAAGATTTTTTCAGATTTTCTCATTGTTTTATCTGCTTTAAAATTCACTCTGTTTTTCAATGATGCCATGTGATTCTACAATTTTTAATTTCTTCCTCTGTATTTTACCTGGAGTGCCATTAAATTTAGTCAAATAACATAGCAAATGTCAACTAATGGACTTACAAAATATTAGCACTAGAATAATTTTCTGTGAGCAATTGAGTGTATATTTATATCTGTGTATATGAACCTTGAAGAAATCTAAGCCACAGAACAGAAATTATTTAATTATTTTAAAGATATTAAGTTTTGCTACAGCACCAAAAATTCAAATCAAAAGCAACCTGAAAACTAATGATATTTAAATTGCCTATTTTTTCTGAATTTTATAAATACTTGAACTTCTAAGAATGCCAGTTAATTTTTCAATGCTTCATAAACACTTGTTAACTTTTAAAACTATAATAAGATTCCTTTTTTCAAACAGTGAATAGCATCAGACTCCATCAGCAAATTACCTTAAGAATGAGCAATAATAAAACCTGAATTTGTACAGCAAACATAAGAACCTAACATTAGGGTTAATTAAAAGTGTTTTAAGGCTTTTGGAGGCCTATGGTATAATTGAAATAGGTTCTCCAATCATAAATCTAGGTAACACAAATGATGGGGTAAATATTACCCTTGAATATATATTTTCTGATCATCTGCACATCCAGATTTTATTGCCTGTGAATATTTCAATAAAAGATAGTTTATGACATAAAGACATGAATAAGACCATATATGAGCACTCTTTTCAGAAAATCTAAGATTTTTAAAGATCAGTCTTATAAAGGTCAATGCACCTAGCTCTATGATTAGAAAATTAAAATATGCTGCAATACATAGAAAATATGAATGAAGAAATCACTTAGAGAAATACAAAAATATAAATATTCAAATTCAAATAAAATATTTAACTGGTATGATTATCAAATTAAGAAACTATCTTATGTTACAATTTAATTGCTGAAAATATATAGTGAAACTTGCACTAATATAGGAAAGTCAAAATGGTAGACCTTTAAAGAATGCTTACTGTGAGAAGTTTATTCAGTAATTCAATTTCTAGTAATCTATTTTAGGGAAAAATGTATCTTCATAAATGTGCATGAAATCATTCTTCATTCAGATAATTATATATTTATGAAATAAAATTTGAAATAATATATTTATTATTATATAAAATGTTATAACATTATGTTTTCTTTCTTTTTTCTTTCCTTTTTTTTTTTTTTTTTTTTTTTGGTACTGGGTATTGAACTCAGAGGCACTTGACCACTGAGCTATATACATCCCCAGTCCTATTTTGTATTTTATTTAGAGACAGGGTCTGACTGAGGTGCTTAGGATCTCGCTTTTGCTGAGACTGGCTTTGAAGTATCAATCTTCCTGTCTCAGCCTCCTGAGCTACTGGGATTACAGGCATGCACCACCACGCCCAACACATTATATTTTCAATTATGACTTTTTAAAAGAAACATGACCATTTCTTATGGATAAATATTAAGTGATATACAAGATAAAAAGAATAGTGTGTACTATAATATAAGAAATCATGTAATTTGATGACATAAAATAATGTTTTCTGTTCAATGAAAGGCATTCTTCACAAAGTTAAATATAAATGTCTGAATAAGAAAGTAAATTTTCAATTTTTGTAACAATTAATTTCTAAAAAAGAAAACTCAAAAAACTGAAGATATATAAAGTGATTTTCAAAATATTATTAGTAAGTGGCCTAACTGCAAATTAAGTTACTAAGAAGTTACTAAGATGTTATTTTGTACTCATTATCCAGAAAAAAAAAGAAAATTATGTAATTCCAGATGTTACTGGATATTTGCTAATATAGGGACCAACATGTACTTTGCTGTGTTGGAAGTGGCTAAATCTTACATATAGTCAAATTCATTATATGTATGTTTGTGCACCAAAAATTCTGCTCCAAGGTGTATATAGCCCAAAGAAATTTTCACAGAAGTTTCATAGAAGACAAATGTGAAGATGTTCCTTACTGTGGGATTAGTAGAGATAGGAAATTGTAGGTAAATGGGATGTTCATCACTAGAAGAAAAGATAGACGAAATGGGTTACATGTATATATTGGTATATAATGCAAAAGCAAAAATTATATACATATATACACACAATAACACATAACAACATGATGCTCTTTAAAGCTGGGGCTGAGAGACAAAAGTAAGAAACAGCATTATATACTCACAAACACACATGTACATTATTCTCTCAATATCTATAGGGAATTGGTTCTAGGACTCCCTGAATATGCTAAAATCTGTGGATGCTCAAGTCTATTAAAAAAGTAGTAATATTTACATATACTCTTCTGCATATAAAGTCTTTATTAAATTACCTTAGATTTTTATAATACTTAATATAATGCAAATGCTATATAAATAGTTGTACTGTTTTTAGTGAATGATGACATGACAAAACATCTATATATATTCATTACAGATGTAATTTTTAAACTGTTTTTGATCAGTGATTTGTTGAATCTGTGTATATGTAGCCCACAGTCAGGAAGAGCCACTTGTATGTATGTGTAAACATATTTGTATGTATAAACATATAATGCTATATATGAATATACCTATATATATATATATATGTCATATGCACTCAAAAAAACAATATGTATTTTGCAAAAGCATATAAAAACAATGAAAACTACCATAGAATATGTATATAGTTGTCTGTAGTTGGGATAGTTAAGGTGGAGCAGGAAGTGGATGGGTAGTAGGGATAAAATAGAATGAATGAATAAAAGAAAATGAAATCCATAAAGGAATACTAGATGGGACCTTGCATAGGTCAATGATAATGATTTTGTCTTGAAATAAGAAGTAGGATTAACTTGAACTTCTGCCTATGTGTTCCCAAAATAAAATGAAATGTTTGTAGTCATCAAATTGCTAGCATTTTAGTGACCCACAGAGTGAGCCCAAAGAAGTCATGCCAATGCAAAAATATCCATTACAGAATGCAAATAAGTCACAGTTTTAAGATCACAGAGCTAGTAGAAGCATCAGGTATATGTACCAAAAGGACAGAGGAGTGGGCTAGGGGAAAAGACAGACTAAAATATAAAGACATTGAAACCAAAAATGGAGAGCTAGTAAAAGAAAGGGTGGCTTAGTGGACTACAAGATCTCTCTATTTTTTTTTCCACAAAAATCATTAATTGCCAAGTTTAAGGGAATTTCCTATGGAAAGTATTGAATAGGCAAAACAATGTGTCCTCTTGTGAGGCCAGGTGGATAAGGAGCTCACTGTTACTACAAATGCTCTGAATGAGAACAATTCGTGCCACCTGACATACTGAAAGCTGGTTTTGTGTTCAGAAAAGGGGCACATATTTTATGACACCATTCAACTGTAAGTTAAAATTTTAATCTAATAATTTTGTAAAACTTTTAACTTGGAAATTGAATTAGCCTATTTCTAAATCCAGGGAATTTTAATATCTACTTTTAAGGAGGCTTTGATTAATGCTTGGCCTCATTGTGAAATCTAATTAACTAAACTAAATTAACATTTAAAAATAAATTTATGATTTTAATATATTCATTTCTTTTAAATTATATAAATTGTTTAACTACCAAATTAAATCTTCCCAAGTACTAAAGTAAATCTTAGAAATCTGTTACATTAAACTTAAACTGATTAGGTGTTTCTTAAATATTTCAATATTGTTTTTAAATTTAGAATTATTTAAATATAAAATCACAAGTCTAATTCACTTAGCTGCAGATTTTAAAGTCTGGGATTGATTTTCTTAGATACTCTGGTAGGGTAAATTTTCTTGAGTGTTAAAAGTATATAAACTACCCATGTGTACAAAGTATTCCTAGCATAGTAAATAACGTTAAGATTTAGATTCATCACAACATTCTAAAGATTTTGTGTTTCTCCTGGTTAATATACACTTAACCACTACAGAAAAACAGAAGATTTTGTCATTCTGTGTTAAGCAAGTTGATAGTCTTATCCCATTGCTTGCTTTTTTAGCAAATAGACTCCTGGCTATAGCCCTGGATTAAATGTTTGTCCACAACAAGGAGTCATATCAAATCTTTTCTAAATATCACTAAAAGCAATCGTATGTCTTTAATGGGGCAAAATTATACCTGATATCATTCACTATTCCAGTTGTGGGTTGTATTTATTTGACCTTCTACCCATCACTGAAAAACTTTTACATTAATAGAATTTTACCAAATCACCTGATTCTGTGGTTATCACTCCAATGTTATATTACTGAGTATTGAATAATGGCAGTCTTGTCTGCTAGAGAAAGTTCTCACTCAAATTTGCTGAAGTTACCCGCTAGACGGATTTCTCGCCATTCCATTTAAGCCCACATATTGTGCTTTCCCTAATATGTCCCTAAACATTTTGCTAGTATCTTTTTTTCTTAATATTATGGATTGGAAATAGATAACTCACTTTATATTTTTTAAGCTATTTCTTAATGTATAGCCTAAAATAGGGATCAAGACTGATGGGAAGGGATTTGGTGAAAAGAACTGTTTAGGAAAGAAGTTCTGTTATTGGTCTGTCTAGACAGGCTAAAATGAACTTCTCTTTATTCTTAAAAAATTATGAGCAGCAAGGGCAACAATCAAATGTTACATGATTAAATTTAAAGTAGACATATGAACTACAGTTGAGACTATGCTTTTTTTTGTTTTGTTTTTGCTTCAGTAGAATTGTTTCATCTTCAAAAATATGATGACATAAGACAAATATTTAAGAATATTTTTAACATCTTCATTTAGCAAAGCTAAATCAATATGAATTCTATATCAATTACCTCTTCAAAGAAATACCTCTCTAAGAAATCTAAGCATTTGTGACAAAAGGTGGGTAAGGTCTATGTCATAAACTGAGACTGCCTCTCTCTGCCAACAGGAGAAATAAAATATCCCAAAGCTAACAACAAACCCTTGGGGATGAGAGGTGGGGGTTGGAAAAAATATTTTCAATTACCACTTATTTTGATGTTTTCTCTTCAATTAATGCTTTGATTTTCTACTTGTGCCTAGAGGTGAGTTTTTAAATATTTTGTTCAGTTTTTATTAAGGACTTGACAGGATCTGTAAATGAAAATAAATAAGCATATACATTTAAAAGAGAGTTGACCCAGGTTTGATACTGAAGGGGATATGTATTTATATATATCTGCTTCTGCAAACCACATTATGCTTTCTAGTTAAGGGTTGAAAAGCAAGTGAATTAAGGAATTAAGTGTACTTGTAGAAAGCCTGCTCTCTTTCTGTTGTTTAACTACTTAATAACTGAGTGACTTTATAAGTAAGCCTCAGTTTGCTATAATATGATTATAACTAATTATGATTGAAAATGGTCTCTGGTTCCTGTTTGGAAATTTGGAGAAAAATCCTGCAAGAATATTTACATTCTAGGGATTAAAATGAATCTTTACTGCATGAAGCACATGACATGAAAATAGACAACAGACATAATCCAAAAAGCAATGTGATAGGTATTCAAAGAAAAATGAAAGCCCAGGCTTTGGGACTAGAATCAGTGCCAGATCTGAGGTCACACATTTGAAAATAGGAAAGTACCAGAGCTTAGGAAATCAGGAATGGTTAGGGGAATTAAATCACAAAATATCACTATTTGTAATTTTTACAAAAATGTAATATAAAAGAAAAAGGACATTTGGTTGTATTTATTGTAATTGTATGGAGCTGGGGTCAGTTTATTTGGTTAGAAGCACAGAGGTAGTGAGAACACAAAGTAGAATTGAATAGAAAATAATTGTCAATACAAAAACAATTGCAATTATGCAATTACTATTTTCTCAGTGTTTAAAGAACATATAAATCAAATTTAAATATGTTTGCATTTTTCTCTAGTTCAAGAAATTATTGAAAGTCAGGTTCAGAAAGTCAAGGGTTGTATGTGGAAGCTAGAGAGGAAGGAGATCAGAAGTAGGAGGGAAGAGCAAAAGGGGAGGTACTGGGGAATGAAACTGATCAAATTATGTTATGTGCATGTAGGAATGCATTACAATGAATCCCATTATTATATATACTTAAGTTGCACAAATAAATTTTTAAAAAAAATATTGAGGAAGGCACTGTGGCACACACCTATAATCCCAGTATCTGGGGAGGCTGAGGCAGGAGGACTACAAGTTCAAAACCAGTCTCAGCAAGTTAGTGAAACCCTAAGCAACTTAGCAAGCTGTGTCTCCAAAAAAGAAAAAAGAAAGAAAGAAAGAAAGAAAGAAAAGAAAAGAAAAAGAAAAATTGTTTCAAATAAAATAAAATAAAAATAAAAGTAATAGGTGCTGGAGATGTGGCTCAGTGGTTAAGTGCCTAGTATAAATATATATATGTATATATTGTGTGTCCTTTATCTGTAAGGCATATTATCAGTGTTGTGCAAATAAAATTAAAAGCAAAATCTTCTGTCAACCCATAACATATCTCCACAAAGGTAGTAGAGAAAAGAAAATAATTTTATTATTGAATGGGCATTAAAACAGAAGGTTATACACATCACAAAAAAAAGTACAAAGTACAAAAGACAAAAAGAAGTCTCACTCATTTGTATATTCAAACAGGCAAAAACCTATGACACACTCATTTGTATATTCAAACAGGCAAAAACCTATGACACACATATTTTTAAGACCAAGAATAACTAATTTTTTAAGAAAGTGGGCTTGACAGTACCATATGTCACATACAATTCATGATAATTTTACCTGGTAGTTGGGGTGACCATCTGTATTATTTAACTGACTTTATCCAGAGTAAAAACAAAACAAAACAAAACAAAACAAAACCTTCCCTTATTTTTATTGGAAGAGCCATTTTGGAGCAAATTGCCCACAGAAATAGACTCAAAGAGAGGGCTTCTAAGTCCATAAGAATGTCAGTTCTTCTCTATCTCTCACCTGGCACAAAACTCAACTCGAAGTGGATCAAAGACTTGGGCACTAGAACAGAGACCCTCAGCCTAAGAGATGAAAAAGTATGCCCAAATCTTCACCATGTCAGTCTAGGATCTGACTTCCTTAACAAGACTCCTAAAGCACAAGAAGTTAAATCAAGAATCAATAAATGGGATGGACTTAAACTAAAAAATTTCATCTCAAGAAAAGGAATCATCAATAATGTGAAGAGTCTACAGATTGGGAGAAAATCTTTACCACATGCATCTCAGATAGAGCATTAATCTCTAGGATATATAAAGAACACCAAAAAAGCAAATAACCCAATCAATAAATGGGCTAAGGAACTGAACAGACACTTCATAGAAGAAGAAATAAAATCCATCAACAAATATAAGAAAAAATGTTCAACATCTCTAGCAATTGAGAAATGCACATTAAAAGTACTCTGAGAGTTCATCTCACTCCAATCAGAACCGCAATTATCAAGAACACAAGCAACAACAAATGTTGGCAAAGATGTGGGGAAAAGGGTACACTCATACATTGCTGGTGGGAATGCAAAATAGTGCAACCATTATGGGAAGCAGTGTGGAGATCCCTCAGAAAACTTGGAATGGAACCACCATTTGACCCAGCTATCCCACTCCTTTGTTTATACCCAAAGGACTATATATTATACATCTGCATATTATATTGATGCAGCCACATCAATGTTTATAGCAGCTCAACTCACAAGAGCTAAACTATGGAACCAACCTAAGTGCCCTTCTACAGATGAATGGATGAAGAAAATGTGGTATATATATTAGTCAGCTTTAAAGAAGAATGAAATTATGGCATTTGCCAGTAAGTGAATGGAGTTGGAGACTATCATGCTAAGTAAAACAAGCCAGTTCCATAAAAACCAAAGGCCGAATATTTTCTCTGATATACAGATGCTAATTCACAATAAGCAGTGTGGGGGGCAGAATTCTAGGGAAGAATAGAGTTACTTTAGATTAGGTAGTGGGGAGTGAATGGAGGGGATAGGGGGAGGATAGTAGAATAAAACAGATGTTATTATCTTATGTACAGATAAGACTGCATGACCAATGTGAAACTACAACATGTACAATCAGAAAAATGAGAAATTATACACTATTACATATGATCTATCAAAATGCATAAATGCAGTCTACTGTCATGAATAACTAATTAGAACAAATAAAAAATAAAAAAATAAAACTATAAAAATAAAAAAAGAAAGTTCTTGGTCATAAGGCTAACAAAAGAGTCATCTACTTTTCAAAAACATTTATATACATTTCAAAACAAAGAGAAAGTACTCATAATGCAAGTTTTCTAAAACATATTCATGCATTTTTTTAATGCCTGGGATATATTCAAGGAAATACATGCTTAGAAGATTTTGTCATTGAGTAGACAACAAAGAGTACATATGTACACAAAACTAGACAGTTTAGCCTACTACACACCTAACCCATATTGTATATACTTAATCTGTTTGGTATAAACCATTGCTCCTAAAAGACAATATGTGATTGTACTTAATATCTTAAGGGACTGTAACACAATGTATTCCTGTATCTGAACATATCTAAAAATAGAAGTGTATAGTAATAATACATTGTAAAAGAAATGTTTTGCCCCACTATAATCTGAAGAGACCCCTATCAATGCTGTCACAAACCAAAATGTTATTATGTAGTTCTTTACTGTAAATGGTCTGGGAAAAAGAAGAGAAGTCTCTTGCCTTTTTATCAGGGAAAATAGAACATCTTATTTTTAGTTTGGAATTGTTCTTACACTAGACACTGTATAAGATGCAGCAATTTAAAAGATAAAGGTATTGCCCTCAAGAGGTATTATAGAATAGACATCAGAATTAGGACCAGAATGACCTTGTTCACCTTCTAACTGCAATTAGAAGATCAAAGACTCCTAAAGGAATACTGCCATGACTTTTATTTTTCATGTGAACAAATTAGAACTCATTCATATATTTTACCAAGTAGAATTGAACTTATAAGGCGATTTAATCAACTTATTCTCCAAATTGATAAAATAATTTGCTATTTTCTTACCCAAAGTAAACAAAACTAATTTTGAAAAAATAATACAGAAAATATTTTTTGATTTGAATATTTATGTAACAGTGAAGCATTCCTACTTTAAATCATACCTATTCATTCCTACATTCACTGAATAAATTATTTAATAGACAACCCAGCAATGGGAACTGATCACTGGATCCCATGCTAAAGAAAAGAAGTTGAAAATATATTAAAACAATATTAAAGTTTTGAATTTTAACTGAATTCATATTATTTTTTTCTCCAGTGAACAACTTTTAGCAAATGGCTTTAACCTCTCTGCTTCTTAACTTATTTGTCTACAATACGGTGGCATAGCACGTGCACTTCATTGGCATAATATAAGAATTACATAAGATGGCATTTGAAAAACTTAACATAGCTGTTATTATTTATAGAAAATGCTTAGAAGGGTAATGATTGCTTTCAATTAATGTGAAAAAGACACATAAGAATTTCAGTGAAAAAGCAGTTTACTTGTTTTGAGTGTTATATGAATGCAGTTGGGTGGGGAGTAAAGCCACTGGTAATCTGTTTAGCTCAGGTTTAAAGATTGGTTATGGGAAAAGGCAGCTGCATTTTAGAGACTGTGATGGAGGCAAGAAAGAAGCCACAAAAAGGATCTTACCTCAATTCAGACTAGGGCTCCTATTGTTAGTCATAACCACCAACTTGAAACACAGGTATTAACAATATTCCCTACACCAATGAGAAAACAAAGCTCAGAAAGCATTAGAAATGTACCCCAGGGCTTCTCAAATTGTTGGTGGTGAAGGCTTTTACTCCCAGCCCATCGAATATTGTTACTTTTAATAAAATTCAGCAAAATTATCAGAAAATTGCTTAATAATTTTAAGAATTCTCATTTAATCTCCAATTGTCTTATTAGATTTAACAGTCATAAAATTACAGTTTAATAAACATATTCAGAACAAATGACAATAGGGAAGAGAAAAATAATTGTAAACAGTATAGATTGTTTTTTCAAAGTATATAAGCAATTAATACAGTTAATGGTTATTAAACTTATCAACTTTGTTATCCATCTATTGTAACTAAGTAAAGAGTTTTAAGTTGAAAGAAATTCTTCATAATAAATGCATAAAAGATACATTTTGAATGAACAATGTATATTCTAATATTTAAAGTTTTTGATGTGACAAATACTTTCTGCATATTCTTTTATTTAATCTGAGTTGAACTGGTGATCGCACTACTTGCACAGAACAACATATTTAAATACATAAATGTGTTGTTGGAATGATGCTTATGGTAGAATAATCAGGACATGGAAGTATATTGATAGTAATGGAAGAAGGCAGTTTTAAATTTTTATTAGGATGCTCAGGGTAGTCATCTTTAACTTTTATTCAAAATGATGAAAATGATTCTATGTTTTCAAAATTTATCTTGATTTTTTTGTCAACAACCAGTTCCATCAACATATCACATAAAACTTATTTCATAATTCAATTTAAATTATCTTTCAATGAAGCAAATTAATTCTATAGTTTGAGTTACATACATGTATATATATATATATATACATATATATATATGTGTGTATATATATATGTCCTTGTGATGAACACAAAACCAAGTGATCTATCAAATGGTTCATGTATTCATTGATTATCTTTTTGCAAACTGATAATATCAAGGTCATCATCTACCTCATTTATAATTGTTGTTAAATTATGCAACATGTCATATATATCTATAAACAGTTATTTCAAGTTATTTCAAATTTCTAACTCATATATATGTCCTTACTTTTATCAGCCATTGATACATTTAAAATCTCTTCATTACAGGAAAGTAATAAAGTAAATAAAAAAATTAAATGTATCTGACAAATAAGTCAATTTGGTAATTAAATTACTTCCAAAAAACCTGTGCCTAACCAGTTCATCTTGAATAATAATTTAGAGTTTATTCCATATTTCAAGCACTCTCACTAAAATATTCTCTACCATCATTCTTCTGCAATACCCCTCACTTATGATCACCTTCCATGCAATCATGTTATTAAAGCATTTGCCTTTGCCTAATTTATATCTAAACTATATACTTGACAGCTGACTTTTTTTTTTGGTAAAACTTTCTCTGTGAAGCAGGGCATCCATTAGTATCCTGGTACAAGCTTTTTATTCTGGGTGGCTATCCACAGAAGATGCTCCCACATAAAAGCTTAAATTCTGCACCACTCTGGAAACCAACAATGCTTTCTTTCATAGTTTCACATAATTCAGAGCTAGTTCTGTTTGTCAACAATCAATGTGAAAAGAGATCCATCATATCATTATCATGTTTAAATTTCATATATTTGAAAAGAATTGGCATGCTAAGCTCTGAATTTATCAAGTTATAATTTTAATTATAATTCTATGATATCTTTTATTTACTCTGTAGTTGGTGTTTTCTATCATTAGCCATTTCCTGAATTTTCCAAGGTATAGTTTTACTGGATAGTGATACTTGAGTCAATTACTTTGCTACAACAACATTTATAGATAGATTCTTTACTTCGTTCTCTAGGTTTTTGGTAATTGTCTACGTTGAAACTGAAGTGTTATGTTATATGAAGCCTGCAAAGTAAAAATGTTTATTTGTGAAATAGTGAACATCTGTTACTGTCAGCTTTCTACTTCAATACTTTTTTTCTTTCACAGAATTCTTGTGGTTTTAAATGCATTTCTTTATATTGTTTGTGTAAAGGCCACTAAAGTTTTAATGGTTTAGTTGTTTCAGTAGCCAATTCATCTTCACAAACAGCAAACTCTTTTTTAATTGCCTCATCACCAATTGCATTATAAGTCAAAATTAATATTTGAGGGATACTAATTCCAAGTAAAACTAGTTTGAGTTATTTTGGTCTTCATATCTTTTTCTTTCCAATTTTATTTATTTATTTAGATAGGTAGGAAGTGGGTATTCCCATAGCTCTCTACCATTGAACTACATCCCTATTTGTTTGTTTGTTTGTATATTGAGTCACTAAGTTGCAGAGGCTGGCCTCAAGCTTATGATCTTCAAGCCTCAATCTTCAGAGTTGCTGGGATTATAGGTGTGCATCCAAATTAGACTTTATTTATTTGAAATAAATTCTATTATCACTATTTAATACATATACCACTGAAAATTTTTTAAAAAGGCATTTAATTGGAAAAACAGTCTATTGAATCTTCTTTGATCATCTTTAAATTTGGGTTAAAATTTCTCACTTCATCTTTGAAATAACTATTTTTACCATTTCTTACGCTACCACTGAAAGAAAGGTGTATTATGTCTTGACAAAAACAGAAAAAATATTTTTAAAGCTTTTTTGCCTTCTGCAACAATTAAGGTTAAATTTTAATTCCTAAATATACTCATTAATGATAAGCTATACATTAAAAATATGTGTGAGGAAAAGTTAATACACTTTCTGAAATCAATAAGCATACATATTTTCTCTTATTTTCATTAAATTGCACTTGATAAACTAATCTTAAAACACCACACATTGTCTACTGATTCTATTGCACATGAATAAAATACACCCTTGCCCAATTGACTCACCAGGCAAGTTGAACAGCACCTGGACGGGCCTGTACTCTGCTCAGGTAGACAGATCTCTAATCACAAGAGGGATTTCACAGGAATGTCAGCTTGATTAACATGTTACATTTCTCCTGACTTTCTGTTCTTCTTACAGACCTGTGACAACCTTTCCACAGCCTGGCACTGGCCCTCCTGTTGCACTGTAAGCAGCTCTGACAGAGTCCCAAGCACTGGAGTTAGTGTGTGAGAACTTACATTCGAAACCTTCTCGAGGGGCACTAGAGAGAAAAGATGGCAAATTGCCCTTGCCTTAGGGGATAATAGGAGAAATATGACATATGTGATGTATAATATATAGCTCTCATCACATGCTGATGATTTAGTGTAGGGCTTCAGTATTCTGAAGAGTAAAATATCAGTGTCACTTTCTCTTATATGAGAGTTTGGCTTATTATTTTTATACAAAAAGCTTACAAAATATTGAATTCACAGGCAGAGAAACAAAATAACTAAAAAGATCAGATAGAGCATGTGGTAGAGACTTTTACCTAATCCATTGTCCATTCTTTTTCTTTAATAAAAGAACTCCAAGTTTTTTTAGCACAGCATAGAACAAACACAAAGGATCTATTTGTTAGTCTACCTTATAGCTTGGTGAGACTATGTGATTGAGTTCTGGGCAATTAGACTTAAGCAAATGGGTTGTGTGTTACTTCAGGGAGATCCCCATAAGAATAAGCTGGCCGGGTTGTTCTTCCCTTTTCCTCCACCCAGATGCCTGAATAAGAAAGTAATGAATGAAATTCTCACACCTCTGGACCATGTGATCATAGGCTAAAAGTATGGCTTAGCAATCAGAAGCCTGAGTCTCTAACTTGCAGAGACACTTAACTCTGAACTTGGTTTACATAAAAGCAATTAAGACATCTACATATTACTGAAGTAATAATCACCTTGGGTTATTCTGTCACATGTAAGTAAAACCACCTACATGTAAAAATTTATTCAAAACAGAGTATTAAGCCATGGTCTTTTTAAACCTTTTTTATTTGTTCTAATTATTGTACATGACAGTAGAATGCATTTATATATTTTGATAGATCATACATAATGGAGTGTAATCTCTCATTTTTTCTGATTTACATATTGTAGAATTGCATTGGTCATGCAGTCATACATGTACATGAAGTAATAATGTGTGTTTCACTCTACTACCGTTCCTACTCCCATACCCCTTCCCCTCCCTTCACTCCCCTCTACCTAATATAAAGTAACTTTATTCTTCTCTACCCTCCCCCCACTTACTGTGAAAATGTTCAGCCTTTGGTTTTTGGGTTTTGGCTTATTTTGCTTAGCATAATATTCTCTAACTCCATCCATTTACCAGCAAATGCCAGAATTTCATTCTTCTTTAAAGCTGAGTAATATTCCACCATAGATATACACCGCATTTTCTTTAGCCATTCATCTGTTGACAGACATCTAGGTTGGTTCCCTAGTTTAGCTATGGTGAATTGAACTGCTATAAATATTGAAGTGGCTGCATCAACGTAATATGCTGATTTTAAGTCCTTTGGATATAAACCAAGGAGTGGGATAGGTGGGTCAAATGGTGGTTCCATTCCAAGTTTTATGAGGAATCTCTGTACTACTTTTCATAATGGTTGCACCAATTTTCATTCCTACCAGCAGTGTATGAGTGTACATTTTCCCCTATATCCTTGCCAACAATTATTGTTGCTTGTATTCTTGATAATGGCCATTCTGATTGGAGTGAGATGTACTCTTAGAATAGTTTTGATGTGCATTTCTCTAATTGCTAGAGATGTTGAACATTTTTTCATGTTTGTTGATCGATAGTATATCTTCTTTTGTGAAGTGTCTGTTCATTTCTTTAGCCCATTTATTGATTGTGTCATTTGTTTTTTGGTGTTAAGTTTTTTGAGTTCTTTATATATCCTGGAGATTAATGCTTTATCTGAGATGCATGTGGTAAAAATTTTCTCCCAATCCATAGGCTCTCTCTTCACATTACTGAAAGTTTCTTTTGCTGAGAAGAAGCTTTTTACTTTGAGTCCATCCCTTTTATTGATTCTTGATTTTACTTCTTGTACTTTAGGGGGTCTTGTTAAGGAAGTCAGATTCTAGGCCAACATTAAAACCATGATCATTTGATGGTAAAAGGATGAATATAGAGAGGAGCCTTAACAGCAGCAAAAAAAAAAAAAAGTAATATATGTGTTATTAATATTTTATTATATGCCTAAATACTGTCTAATTTCATTTTATATTTACCATCACAGACTAAATTTAAAGTCTAAATGTGTTGCAAATCTTGTTATTAAAAAAAAGAAAGAAAAAGGAAGGTATCACAAACCACTTCACTATTTCATGGCCTATATTGGCAACATTTTTCAAATCTTTCTAGTAGATCAGTTCCTTTTTAATCACAAATATAAAAATAGCCTGGGTATATTAAACCCCATCAATCCCACCCCTTCTTTCTCCTATAAGTTAGGTCTCAAAATTTGACCTCCATTCTGGGAGATGACAGTCTAGCTCTCCTTCATCCTCCTGTCCCTAGAAACCCATGGACATGTTTCAATTACCTAAAATACCTAATATACCTAATGTATCTAATATGTTTGTATCTTACATGATTAGGTTGATATTCAATACCACCTAACAGTTATGTCAGTGCTGATTACATCCAAACAATATAGTAAGATATTACATGATGATTGCTTTTGTTGTTTTCCTTAGCGTAATCATTTTTATTCTTTAATGTATTTATTTTGTTTTCCATATACTTAGCACCAATTCTATATTAAAGACCCCTGGGTATTATATAACTCCCCTTGAAATTATCAATTATTTGTTCACACCTTTATGTTCCTCTGAATAGGCTCTCTCATCCTTTGCACATGGATAAGCTAAAAATTTTCTATATATTAAAATGGCTTGTTTTCTTTTTCATTTATACATGACAGTAGATTGTATTTTCAAGTATTATACATGTAGTTTAACTTATTCTAATTAGGATCCTGTTTTTGTGGTTGTACATGATGTAGTGTTATACCAGTCATGTATTCATATATAAGGAGAGTTACTTTCCTATTCCCATACCATCCTTCTCCCCATCTTCCCTTGTGAGTTAGATTCACGTATCAGAGCAAACATTTGACCTTTGGTTTTGAGGACAGGCTTATTTCAATAGCAAGATATTCTCTAGTTCCATCCATTTACCAACAAATACCATAATTTCATTCTTCTTTATGGCTGAATAATAGTCCATTGTATATTATACCACATTATCCATAAAATTGCTCCTTTCTGAGCAACAATTTCTTCCTTAAATCATTTCCCTCTTCTCAAGTTTTACTATAAGAAATCAAAGGAACCAGGTCATTCCTTCGACATTTTGTTTTGGAATTTCTTCAGTCAGATAGCTGATTTATTTTAATAAGTTTATTTTACATGTTTATTTTAAGTAAGTTTATTTTACATAAAACACTCAAACAGTAGTACAACTCAACCAAGCTCAGTGACACTCTACAACAAGGATGGCCTTTCTTTTCTTTTCTGATAACATATCCTCACTTCCATTTCAAACCTCATCAGAGTTGCCTGCGCTTTTCATATTTTTACCCTCATTCTGTTCAGGATCACTTATCAAGTCTCTAAGAAGACTGAGACATTTTCTGCAGCTTTCCTCCCATCATGTGAACTCTCTCTAGAATTATTACTGTGATATATTCATAGCAAGGTAGGCGTTTTCCTGCATGCACTTCGAGACTCTTCCAGCCTCTGTTCATCAGCCCCTTTCAAATCTACTCCAAAATGTTTATGTGTTCTTTATGCAGAACTCCCACTTCACATGACCAATTTATGAGTTAGTCCATTGAGGTTGCCAGAACAGGATACCATAGACTGGGTTGTTTATAAATAACAGAAATTTATTTCTCAAAGTTTGGGGAGCTAGAAATTCATAGACCAAGGAGCCAGTATATTTGGTGTCTTGTGAGGACCATCTTCTAGCTATAAACTCACATGTCAGAAGGGGTGAGGGGTCTTCATGGAGCTTCTTTTATAATATGAACACCAATCCCATTAATGAAGGCTCCACCCTCATGACCTAATCTTCTTCTAAAGTCCCTCCCTCCAAACACCATCACATGGGGGTTAGGTTTCAACATATGAATTTAGGGAGGGGAAAAAAACATCCAGTCTGTCTTATTTTTCTTTAGTTGTTTTTATCCTTTGTTCATTTAGGTCTCTGATTGTTATATAAGATGTTTTCTCAGTCAGAAATCATTGTCTATTGATTCATTTATAAATTTTAGTAGGCTCCACTCAGACCCAGGACGTCCTTGTAACAAAACTTGATTGGTCCTTCTTATTGAGACACCATCAATCTTTGTCTCTAATCCTTTTTTAGAAACTTGTTCAGATTCCTGAAAGATTTCTTCAATCTCTTGTTTATGGTGGAAACAAAATGGTGAGTTATGTATTTGGCTACCAACATTTGAAATCCTGTAAGGGAATACAATTATAGCCTTTCAACATTTAATATTCCTAAACTCTTTTTAAAAAAAAGGCATATGTCACCCTAAACCCAAAAAGGGCCTTTCTGAAGAGAACAAGGCAAAGACTGTGTTTCAAAACATTCCTTCAGAGCACAATTAAAGATTTTTAAAATTTCAAGATAGGCCAATTAAATAGAATAGGATAATGTCCAGACAGTAAGGAAAGTGTATTAGTAATTCTGAAGAAGTCAAAGGTATTTTTCAAGATTAATATCACAAAATAATTATTCAGACAACATGTAAAAGAACCAAATCATAAGATCCAAAATAAAATCAGAATTGCATGAGGGTAGAGTAGGAAATGAGGAGAGGGATGGTACAGAAGGGAGCAGGAGAAGCATGGTGGTTTTGCACCAGTGATGCAAACTTTAATGTACCAGTCTCTTCTCCATAAGGTTCAACCACACTCTCCTGACAGACAGGAGTAAAGTTCTCAGAGATTTTTCTGGCTCCTCTGCCTATGTCCCACATAATATATTGGTCTTCAACACAGAACTAAAAGTAGCTAAAGAAACAAAAGGATATTTCAGATTAATCATCTAATTACTTGAAGTGCATTTTTTTTAGTAACATCTCAAATTTTATTTTTAATAAGACAGATGTGCATAAGAGTAGATATTTAATAAGAGTACATGTTTCTACTCTGCTGGGTTTGAACATGGGTTGTATTCCCCTAAAGATTTATATATTGGAGCCTTGGTCACCAGGGAGGCACAATGGGGTGGGTAGGGTCTTGTGGGAGGTCCTTAGGGCATGCCTTTGGAAAGTTGTTCTAAGGACCTCTTGAGTTCTTTTGAGGTTGTTACAAGAACAGAAAACTTGGTCCCTCCTGTTCTCTGCTCCTGGTTCAAAATGCAAAGGTTTGATCCTTTATGTGCTTCTGCCATTACTGTCTGTCCATTGCCACGAGGTGATGCAGCTAAAGGGGAGGCCTGTGGTACAGAGCCCGTGCCATGTGGACTTTCGGCCTCCAAAAATGTGGGCTAAATAATCCTCTTTCTTCATAAGTGTCCTGTATCAGATGTTTCATTATATTGATGGAAAGCTGACTGATACATACTGCCCCCTCAATAACGAATTATAGAATAAAATCTGAGTCAAAAAACCATGCATTTTCCAACCAAACTTTTTTTTTCCTGAAGGTTTTCTCTGAAGGATATTATGAGATCCTAGATTATAGCTGTTTCCCTTCTTTTTAAAAAAAATTTCTTTTTTTACTCAGCGATCACTATGATCAGAGAGAGAAGACCTAAGTAAGAACAGGACCTAGAGCTTGCATATTTGTGTATTTTTGTTTTGTTTTGTTTTGGTACTAGTTATTGAACTCAGGTTTCTTTTACCTCATAGACCTTTTTATTATATTTTGAGATAGGGTCTTGCTAAGTTGCCCAGGCTGGTCTTGAACTTGGAATCCTCCTGCCTCAGCCTCCAGAGTTGCTGGGATTACAGGTGTGCACTACATCTCACCAGTATACATGGTTTTAATTGAATACTGGACCAGAAATTAAGTATAAGTGGTTTCTAAGACAAATATGTTTTTTTTTTTTAATTTTTTTTTAAATTTTTTTTTTTTTTACGTTTACATAGGGTAATGATGTTTATTTTTTTTCCCTTCCCCCCCACCCCTCCCACCCCTCTTTTCCCTCTATACAGTCCTTCTTTCCTTCATTCTTACCGCTCTCCTTAGCCTAACTCTATACCTAACCCTAAACCTAATGCTAACCCCTCCCACCCCCCATTATATGTCCTCATCCGCTTATCAGCGAGATCATTCGTCCTTTAGTTTTTTGAAATTGGCTTATCTCACTTAGCATGATATTCTCCAATTTCGACCATTTGCCTACAAATGCCATAATTTTATCATTCTTCATTGCGGAGTAATATTCCATTGTATAAATATGCCACAGTTTCATTATCCATTCATCAACTCAAGGGCATCTAGGTTGGTTCCACAATCTGGCTATGGTGAATTGAGCAGCAATGAACATTGATGTGGCTGTATCTCTGTAGTATGCTGATTTTAAGTCCTTTGGGCATAGGCCAAGGAGTGGGATAGCTGGGTCAAATGGTGTTTCCATTCCAAGCTTTCTGAGGAATCTCCACACTGCTTTCCAGAGTGGCTGCACTAATTTGCAACTCCACCAGCAATGTATGAGTGTTCCTTTTTCACCACATCCTTGCCAACACCTATTGTTGCTTGTATTCTTGATAATCACCATTCTAATTGGGGTGAGATGAAATCTTAGGGTAGTTTTAATTTGCATTTCCCTTATTACTAGGGATGTTGAACATTTTTTCATATATCTGTTGATTACTTGTATATCTTCTTCTGTGAAGTGTCTGTTCATTTCCTTAGACCATTTGTTGATTGGATTATTTGTATTCTTCGTGTAGAGTTTTTTGAGTTCTTTATAGATTCTGGAAATTAGCGCTCTATCTGAGGTATGGTTGGCAAAAATATTCTCCCACTCTGTAGGCTCTCTCTTCACATTTCTGATAGTTTCCTTTGCTGAGAGAAAGCTTTTAAGTTTGAATCTATCCCAGTTGTTGATTCTTGCTTTTATTTCTTGTGCTATGGGAGTCCTGTTAAGGAAGTCTGATCCTAAGCCGACAAGTTGAAGATTTGGACCTACTTTTTCTTCTATAAGATGCAGGGTCTCTGGTCGGAATTCAAGGTCCTTGATTCATTTTGAGTTGAGTTTTGTGTAGGGTGAGAGATAGGGGTTTAGTTTCATTCTATTGCATATGGTTTTCCAGTTTTCCCAGCACCATTTGTTGAAGAGGCTATCTTTTCTCCATTGCATATTTTTGGAACCTTTGTCTATTATGAGAAAATTGTATTTATTTGTGTTTGTGTCCATGTCCTCTATTCTGTACCATTGATCTACCTGTCTATTTTGGTAACAATACCATGCCGTTTTTGTTACTATTGCTTTGTAGTAGAGTTGAAGATCTGGTATTGCAATACCCCCTGCTTCGCTCTTGCTACTGAGGATTGCTTTAGCTATTCTAGGTTTTTTATTCTTCCAGATGAATTTCATAATTGCTTGCTCTATTTCTGCAAGGTACATCATTGGGATTTTAATTGGAATTGCATTGAATCTGTATAGCACTTTAGGTAGTATGGCCATTTTGACGATATTAATTCTGCCTATCCAGGAACATGGGAGATCTTTCCATCTTCTAAGGTTTTCTTTAATTTCTTTCTTTAGTGTTCTGTAGTTCTCATTGTAGAGGTCTTTCACCTCTTTTGTGAGATTGATTTCCAAGTATTTTATTTTTTTCGATGCTATTGTGAATGGGGTAGTTTTCCTAATTTCTCTTTCTGAAGATTCATCAATTTTTATTCCTAAGTATGTAAAACTAATTCATTCCCTGCAGAAATACTTTGCTACATCTACCTTAATCAGAGCTGTGTTGTCATAGTCACAGAGGTGAATGTTGCATTTATTTATTCTTTACTAGGAGAGCCACCACTTCTGCCTGACCATAGGCACATGCTAATGTAGAGGGGTCCTATGAAAGTAAGCATGTGTTAGGAGGTCCTAGAACTCCCACTTAAAACAGACAATTTTTCATGCCATTGTGAACATTAAATGGCATGAAATTCCTCTTCAAAATAATTTCTCCAGAAGGAACAATATTTACTAGCTGTTATTACTAAATTAATGAAGGATCAGTTTATTCTAGCAGACTATTCCACTGACTTCTTTCCTTTCCCCTGCCCCCAACTGCTGAGAATCAATCTGAAGGTCACTCAATACTGAGTTGTGTCCAGAACCCTTTTAATTTTTCATTTTGTGATAGGGTCTCACTAAGTTGCCCAGCTAGTCTTGAACTTGCAATCTTTCTGCCTCAGCCTCCCAAATCACTGGGATTACAAGCATGCAACATTGCTTCTGACCCCACTGAAACTTGATTTTTGTTTTGTTTTGTTTTGTTTTTGTAGTGCTGGGGATAAAACCCAGGGCCTGGATCATGCTAGGTAAGGGCTTTACCAATGATCCACATTCCCAGCTTTAGAGCTCTCTATTTGCATAGAAAAAGCATGGTTTTTTGATGTAGCTTTATCTTGTTTTGTATCCTACTTTAAGCTCTATTACAAACTAGCTATCCATTAGCCCTTCTCTGCCTAAACTTCATCACCTATAAAATGGGGATTCAAATTAGTAGTTACCTTCCAGGACACCACTGTGATGTTTAAATAAGAATCTATGCAAATAGCAGCTTAATAATTGTTACCTATTGTAACTATCATTCTCCTAGTTATTAATAAATAGTATCACAATTGATAAATTAATATAATTATAATAATTTTCAGATGTGTTTTAAGGACTAGATATTTCTTCACATAAAAAATAAAGGACCGTTACATAAACTATGGTGCATTACCTTAAGAGAAAGGTGATAAAAACCATTGGTCAATGGCAGAACTAGTCATATGGGTGGCATGGAAATAAGTTTTAGTTATAAAAATCAGTATAGGTAAGGAGGACTGATTAACAAAATGCAAAAGACAAAATTTTAAGCAAAGTTATTCTTTTTTTTAAAAAAACTTAAAGTCAAGGGAACTGTATGATTCAAATAAATTAGTATGTCTCACTTTGTTCAGTATTTAGATGTATATATAGAAATTAGATATATCCAATACTTAATATCGGTATTAATATGATCTTAACTTTTCAAATGGGCAGTTTACAATTTCCTAACTCCAGATGTGCTTTTGTTTAAAAAGTAGGAGAAAATGCTTCACTTCAAATTGAGTTCTATCACTTCACTTTTAAATCTCTGGTCAGGGAAACATGAAGTTTTTAATGAAAGAGGACTTGAGAGATAGTAAATATGTTGACTATATGACTATATGAGTATTCAGGTTATTAGTGGTTAATAAATAAAATGAAAGAACAGATAAAGTACACTTGGGGGGAATTCAGTGTGTGGTGGGTTTTTTGTTGGTGTACATTTTGGTCTGGCTTTTTTTTTTTTCTTACTGGGAATTTGAACCCAGGGGCTCTTAACCACTGAGCCAAAATCATAGTCCTTTTTATTTCTTATTTTGAGACAGTGTCTCCCTAAATTCTAAAGACCTCACTAAGCTGCTGAGACTGGCTTTGAACTTGAGGTCCTCTGCCTCAGCCTCACAAATTGCTGGGATTACAGGATTGTGCCAAGGTGCCTGGTGGGGAGTTCAGTATTTTTAAACAAGCTTTTATAAATTAAAGTAATACTTTTGCAGTACAAATAATCTTTTATTTTTGCTTTCTTTCATTTTCATAAGAATGTAACTAAAACAAAATGATAAACCTACGATTGTGTCTATGTAATAAATCTGTATGGAATGAAACATATATGTATAATGAATATATATGCAGTAGTATCTACAAGCACATATGAAAAATTACCTTTACTTCTGAAGAGGCTAAAAGTTGGCAGAAGATAGCAAGCTACACACACACACACACACACACACACACACACAAAAGTTAGTAGAAAGTGAGAAATTCTTATTTGTTCAGGAGTCATATCCATGTTCCTCCCAAAGGTTATTTTATTCACAAGAAATTCTCATTAGAACTTTAACACATATTCATTGTAGAAATAACAGGTAAGAAAAAAGTAGAAGTAGATGTAGAATTTTACCAAAAGTTCCCATATGGTAGGTGAAAAAAGCAGAACACAGAAAATGTCAAATTATTGAATTAAAGCAGAGCATATTTTCTGCTATCAATGAAACTAAGGAGAAATTGCCCAATATTGGAAATAAATAAATTTTAAATGAAAAAGGAAAAGAAAAATTGTCCTTACATGTTGAATGCCTGAAAATAACTAATTTTACTACATTTTCCACATATTTGTGGCTAACACAAGACCACAATCTATTTGTGTGTATGTATAATCAAACTCTGTTTTTACCTGATATACAAAAGAATATCTTCCAGGTCAACATATATCTATATCTTTGTCACCTTCAATGGTCACATGATATATTTCAATCTAGGACCTTCTGCATTTTATTCCCCAAATCAATTCTATGACTCCTTTATTTAATACATTGCTATTTTAAACAGTCTTCAGAAAAACAGTCTGCATGCATCTTTTATTATATCCTAAAGATATTTAACATAAAATTGATGTGTAGAGACATGTTATTAAAATGTACAGTACTATCATCTATTTGAGAAGTCATAAGAAACTCAAACATTAAGCAGCAGCGTAAGTACCACTCCTCTTCATCCTCACAAGTTTTAAAGCTAAAAACTATTTCATTAATCATTGAATTTCATTTCTTCTCTTTCCAGGGACTATAAGTACTTTTTCCTATATCCATAGGTCATTTGTGCATTTGGAAAATATTGGCATAATCTGCTATTTTGTTGCAGCCATTATTCTGACTTCCCCACACTCTTTACAACCCAGATTTTAACCCTTCAATTTCCCTACCAGTAATTTGTCCAGATTGTTAGCCCGCAAACGTCCTCACCAGCCATTGGTCTATTGCTATTAGCCCACGAAATATCACTATTTTAAGAATAGCTCCCCCACCATTTTCTCTCTCTCTCTCTCCTCCTTGTTTTCACTCTCTCTCTCTCTTTCTCTCAGTTTCTCTCTCTCTCACCCTGCAGGCAGATACTCTGCCTGTTCACTTAATAAAATCTCTTACATGAGTTCCCATGTCTGGAGTGGTTTCTGGGTGCTTTTAGAAAAGAGCACTTTCTCTAATTTAAATTAGAGTTCCAAGGCTGTGGGGTACAACAGCTTAGTGCTAGAGCAAGGTCAAGGCAATGGGATCAATCCCCAGGACCAAAAATTTAAAAAATAAGATAAAAGAAAGAAGAGAGAAAAAAAGTAAGACTTCTTTTTTAGTTCACTCTTTCTTAAGAACTTTGCCTACATAAACTGGATAAAGAAGGACTTGTATTTTCTTCTAACATTTTTCTCTTATTGTATTATTTAAAATTAGTAATCCATATTTGATCAGGGAATTATTTTGTGACACAAAATCCAGTTAGTTTACTCCAAACAACAGACATTTCATTCACACATAATTCTTTTCCTACTAATATGATATATCACCAGTAGCACATTCTAAGTTCTTCCAGATCTTTGATTGTTTCTCAGTTTTATCCTGTTCCACTCATTTATCTGCCTTTTTGGCTGTTGGAAAACAGTTTGTGAAAGTTGATGGTGTATTTTAAAACCCATAAGTACAAGTCTTTCTTACATTTCATTAGTGTAATCATTATCTTAACAGGTTGTATGTAGAACTCAAAAATGTTAAAACTCTAATATTTTCATTTGGTATATATGAAGTTGATAAGCATAGAAAGAGTTCACACTTTGGGAATAATGAATATTTCCATTAAAATATACCACACCAGGGCCCAGGCCCTGGCTATTCTGGGTCTCCTGAGAACAAGGCAGGGGAGGGGCAGTAAGGAAGCAGCCTGAAGCCTTTGCAGCCTGGCAAACCTGACATCTGTTCTATTGGCCCTGGTTCCTGAAAGCTTGTACCACAGATGCTGTAAACAAATGCTCTGCTCTCCCTGACTAAATAAAAGAGAAACACGAATGGATAACTACAGGAAATGGTACCACAACAGTGGAAATCATCAGTTTTGCATGCAAAGCTTTTAGTTCACCTCACCTAGAATAATCTGTCTGAACTACTGACAATTTGATAAACAATATTGGGCTTGGTACTTTGGAGAATGTGAATGGTGCCTAGACCTCTATTTCTAAAAAGTTATTGAAGGAACATGAACATTATTACCCTATGTACATATATGATTACATGAACACCATGACCCCGCATAGAGTAGAGCCAGAGAAATTAGAAGTTGTACTGCATTTGTGTACAATGATTTCAAATGGATTGTTATCATCTATAAATAATTAGAAAAAAATTTCAATCAAATTAAATGACTTAATGAAGCATTTGAAGGAAAAAGAGGGCTTTTCAACAATCTGGTTATGAAGATGGTTAATTGATCCAGAGACAGTGAGAGTAGATGAACTACTGAGTAAAGCATGTAAGAAATAGTGATAACTACTGAGGAGTAGAGTGAAAGTCTTAAAAATTGAATGTAAAAATAACTGCAAAAACAAAACAAGTGGGAACACAGAGCCATCTTCCCACTTTAAGCTTGGGAGTTAGCTCAGTTGGTAGAGTGCTTGCCTCACATGCACAAAATCCTGGGTTCAATCCCCAGTATCACCAAAAAGAAAATAAAAGGAGGAGAGTCCTCCTAAGGAACCTCAGTTGACACAATATACCCATACATGAAGGCCAAAAAATGAATACTGGTGTGGGTCTATTATGAGCAATAATTTTCATATTGCACTTTCCTACTAGGTATATAAAATGGTTTTTCCTTTTAAAAATTTTCTTTTCTTCTTTATATTTATATATAACATTAGGGTCATTAGGGATAGGGTGAAGTTTAGCATTAGGATTAGGGTTAGGTTCTCCTAGGTGAATAGGCAGGTCAGCCTCTTCCAGCCTCAGGCAAATGCTCCTCTGCATGGAGATTAAAAGACCCAGAATAGCCAAAGCAACCCTGAGCAGGAAGAGTGATGCAGGAAGTATCATTATACCACACCTTAAACCCTCCTATAAAGCAATAGTAACAAAAATGACATGCTATTTGCACCAAAATAGGCAAGTAGTTAAATGGTACAGAATAGAAGACACAGACAAACCCACAGTTATCTCATACTAGACAGAGGTGCCCAAAACATACACTGGAAAATAGCCTCTTCAACAAATGGTGATGGCAAAACTGCACATCTTTATGCAGTAAAATGCAATTAAATCCCTATCTCTCACCTTGTACAAAACTCAACTCAAAAAGGATCAAGGATCTAGAAATTAGACCTGAGACCCTTCACCAAATAGAAGAAAAAAAATAGGCCCAAATTTTCATCATGTTGGTTTAGGACCAGACTTCTTTAACAAGACCCCCAGAGCACAAGAAATAAAAGCAAGAATCACTAAATGGGATGGATTCAAACTAAAGAGCTACTTCTCAGCAAAGGAAGCAATCCATGATCTGAAAAGAGAGCCTACAGAGTGGGAGAAAATCTTTTCCACACATGCTCCAGACAGAGCACTAATCTCTGAAATGGATAAAGCACTTCAAAAACTTTACACCAAAAATACAATGAACCTAGTCAATAAATGGGCTACGGACCTGGGCAGACCCTTTACAGAAGAAGAAGGTTCATGACCATTGTCTAGAAAACACTGGGTAGTTTATGCAAGCAGATGACTATACAGGTGTCATTCTGGACAATGTGCAATGGCTTCTGGCAATCTACATCGTAGAAGAACCCATTTTCTTTGGGAGATTTAAATTCTATAGAAAGAAGGGCTGCATGAGTGTGGGGCAAGATAGGACCTGAGAAAGAGTCCTTGGAGAGACTTATTGATGCATTCAAATCTGGAAATGTACACATAGTGGTTTATTGAAGACTCAGAGGGGGGCCCTTGCATGGAACTCATAAGCATAGAAGTGCAAGATTTCAGAGATCCCACTGGAAATGACAGATTTCATGTGTTTGTCCAGGAAGACCACTTAAATTTATCTAACCAGACCTTTTCTTATTGAAGGTTTAAGTATTATCTGATCATAAAGGGGCTCAGATACCATTCTGATCTTGTAGTTTCTTTTCAGTACATTAACCCTATAGCTATTAGAAATTAGATCCATTATTTATTGCCCTCATCCATATGGTTGTATAGATATCAACCTGACATACCTGAGAATATACTAGAGTAAACAAGTGAAGCCCACAGAAGTGAAAATTCAATTTCAAGTTAGAAAACTCCTGGAAGAAAACTACGAATAGACAGAGGCAAAGCACCTAACACTTCACTGAAGGAGAACCAGGGGAACCTCTGTATTTCTGTTTCAGAACACTGGAATCCCAGTGACTAGTTATTATATGTAAACATTGCTATTAGAAATGCCTCATGTGTATAACAACCATTGGAACCAGTGCTGCACAGCCAAAATAATTGTATAATTAATTATATGGAAAGGCTGGATTCTAACTTGATCAAAGAAGTAACAGTATATTGAACAATATCCTTGAATAATAGAGGCTAGTGAATAACTGTATTTCTCTAAGATTATGTTTTATGACATGCACACTTATTAAGGAACTGCATCTGTAACATCTTCAACACGCATTTCTCACGTAACACACTTTCTTGATATTGGTTTTCTAACCCAGTTTACGCTGAGTCTCCTTCAGATTACCACAAGAGCCTCTTGAAATGAGGGGTAATTTAAAAAATGACAATTGTCAATGTATATTCAGAATTTCTATAAAATCAAAACATTGGTAGTTAAGTGAGCCAGAATCTCATTTACTTAATCAATAAAATATGCACCTCAAGACAAATAGTCTCAGTTGATTAATGTATTGCATTTTCCACTGTTTTTTAGAAGGAATGAGTAATGACAGTCAAGGGTTAACACCAACAGGAAAACAATCGCTTCAAACCAAGGAACCAAGCTATTCAGAATCAAATAATTACAGATTTGTTTTCAGTAATGGTAACATTATATATAATTTGACTCACATAGTGCTAGATCAATAGTCTGTTGAGGCAAAATCTAATTTTGCATTTTCTTAAATTATTTTAAAGTAAACAATTGATGTGTTGTTAATTAACTAATGAAACTACACTATTTGGGGGTTATCTCTAAAGTAAATAACACTAGAATATTCCTTGATTTTCAAAAAATGCATGCTATTTCCTCAGGAAAAAAAGTACATTCAATTCATCTATTTCCTGTCTCTGGTAAGGGTGATACTATCTTCCTTAAAATGTCATCATTAACATCTAAAAGCATCAAAAATAAATAGTATTTACAAAGAGAGTAACTGCGAAGAATACTACAGTTAAGTTGGAATGGTCTCTAAATTCTGAGAATAATGAACTAATTTAGTGAATCATAATTTCCTTGCCAATTGTATTCTTTACTAATAAACATAGATTTTAGGAACAATTCACAAAAGATACAAATTTAAAAATATCATCTTTGATGGTCAAAAATAAACATTTGTGAATAAGTTGTAAATGTGCATATTGGTGTTAGTGAATTCTGGGTTTTGCTTTCAAGAGTAAATCAGAACTTGACATGGGAACTCTGCAGCTTCAGCCATGGTCAGTGTATCTGGAATCACAGCTGCTCCTTCTGTGCACATGTGCCTTAAAAAGAGTTAAACATGTGGCAAACACTCTTAGTGTATTTCAAAACAGAATTTGTCCACACAACTGGGAACATTTCTTGATGAGTTTAACTAACAAATAATTTTGCTGAATTAATGTAAAATACAGAACACAAAGTTTCATTTAGATGTATTGGCCAAACATGAAAGTGTTTCATTGACCTGTGTACATACATTTTTTTCAGCAAAGATAATACAAGTTCTATGTAGGACCTTACAGTTTTTAACTACCCTTACCAAAAGACACCATTAGATAAATCACAGAAGTAAATTCTATGAGAAAGTTTTAAAGAACATGCAAGTAATTCATAATAAGAAAAGGAGCTGTCTCAATTTAAGCTCCCTCTGGCTATTTTCAAAAATAATTTTATATATTTTGTATTGTAAAATGTACAACATGTAGTAAATAATATTGACTAACCTACAGTTAATATAAAATCTTTTGCCCAAACCCGCAATAGATGGTTTGATACAATTAAAGTCATCACTCTACCATTTAGAGTTGGTAGGAAAGGTGTATATTTGAAGGTGCATTAGTTTCAAAGTATTTATTTCAAAGCCAACATAAATTAACAAAAATCAATGGATTTACTAGTATATATACAGTCTACTAAATACTATAAAATTAAACTCTATGTGATTGGGGGCTACAGCTCAGGAGTAGAAAGTTTGCTTAGCATGCATGAGTTCTGGCTTCAATTCCAGCACCATCAAAATAATAATCATAAAAATAATAATGATAATAATATAGAAAAAGGCCTCCAGTATATTAGTCTATTCACATATAATAGCCTTTTTTTATGCATGTGGGTACTGTATTGAGTAAGTAGAAGGATTTTATCTAAACTCCAAAAGGTTAGAAATCCAAAGTAAGGCATATGTATGTGATTATTTTAGTACTTAATGAAGAGACAAAATGCAAATCCCTTGTTATTGGTTGCCAGTTGCTTATCTGAAAACCTGGTATCTTAGTCAGTTTTTTGGCTGCTGTGACAAAATGACCTAACCACTACAACTGTAGAGGAGGAAACTTTATTTGAGGGCTCATGGTTTCAGAGGTCTTAGTCCACAGAAGGCCAACTCCACTTCTTGGGGCTCCAGATGAGGCTGAACATCAAGGCAGGAGAGTGTGCCAAAGGGAAGCAGCTCACATCATGATCAGGAATTGAAGAGAGAGACTCCAATCTCCTATACCCCATAGCCATGCCCCAGTTCCCACCTCCTCCAGTCACTCTCTACCACTTCAGTTAATTCCATCAAGGACTAATTCAGTAATTGGGTTAAGACTCTTACAACTCAATCATTTCTCCTCTGAATCTTCCTGCCTTGTCTTGTCAGGGGCGGGCTCTGAGGGCCCCAGAGCCGCACTGTGGCCTGATCTCTAAGATGGCGCCTGGCAGCTTGCCAGACATAGCTGCACTCATAAACAAGTTTTAGGAAGTAACTCTGGTTGGCTGTTGTACATGAGGCGATCCTGGTATCTGCCTGGAGACTGTTCCTTGATAGGCTGACTTTCCTGGTAGTCTACTCTCTGATAGGCTGATGTTCTCAATATAAGTCGTAGACTTGTGGAATAAAGCCCTTTTCTCTTTTGGTTCCTGTGATCAAGAAGAGCGTATGTGTTGTGATTGCCCACCGCCTGCGGGTGGTGGGTGATCATATTGTCTCACATGTGAGCTTTTGGGGGACACCTCTCATCCAAACCATAACACCTGGAAAGCACTGATTTTTAAGTTTCTAAAACATATGAGCTTGTGGTTCATGTTATTTAACTTTCCATAACCAGTACTTTTGGGCTCAAGGACAAAGTTTGGATTGCCCTGCAGCACAGTTGATGGTGTTAAAAGGGAAAGATTGACAGGCACTGGAGCATCGCACATATGCCTATACAGATTACATTTCAGAAGCCAGCAGGTTGCCTCTCTTTAAAGCAGACATAATGTTCTGCATTTAAAATGGAGCAATAGAGGGGAAAACAGAATTTCATAACAAAATGGGTCACATATGCATAAACAATTTTTTTTTTCAGGAGCAAATTTACAAACCTTTTCAGGGAGTAAGCAGTATGTTCCCTTGGTCACACAACTCTTGAAAACATTGCAAAATTAAATCAACTATGATTAATAGAGATCATTTTCTCTTCCTGTTCTAATTTTCCATCTGTTACATCACTCCTTATTTTTGTTGATCATTAAGTGCCTGCTGTCATTTTAGGAATCCAACTGAATGAAGTGGACATAGGATTTATTTTTATGCTTTGACATCACTTCCACTGTTATGTTTCTGTGGTCTGTCCAGTGGTTCCGGAAAGGCTTTCAGGAAGACATCTACTTCCCTCCATGCTGACTTTTCCAATCTTGAGACCCTGACACAGAACCACAAGTTGCATTTTGCTGTGACTGGCTATTACAGCTCTGCCAGGAGAAGCATGTGAGAAGAGTAGAAGCCACAGAAGGCAGGAGATGTGTGAGGACAGCTCAGCCAAGCACTAGAAATGTGAATTTAATTTATGGGAGTATTTAGTTTCCACTGGTACTTGAAAGAGAAATTAAATTATCACTAGAAACACACACAATTATATATGTATATACCTGTGAGAATACATATATGTATGTGAATATGTACATACATGTGCAGTTATAAATGAATCATACATGTCATTAATTTTATGGAAGGAAATTAATAAGAATTCATGTAATTATAGGGCAAAACCTCAAAGCTTTACCACCACTATAGGAGCTGGCGGTCATTTGTGTAGTTGTGCGTTTTACATATCCCAATCTGCAGAATCATGTCTTGGGGTCTGATGCATTTGCCTTAATGAAATCTGACAGTTTCAGACAAAAGCACACAAAACCACTATCAACTCAGCAAATCAAAGAATCAAGAATTACACAGAGGCACCTGCACATGCTAACCAATAAAAAAATGTGGGATAACAATATTTTGATTACAAAATAGTGTAGCTCAACATGCATATCAGCAATTTTAAAATGTGTTTGAATTGCTCTAATGTATTCCTAATCTCAAAATATTAATTTTTTTCAGAAAGGTTAATTAAACCAATAATTTTAAATGTGTCTGAGTCAGGTAACTAATTAATTGGGATTTTTTTTTCTTAAATTGAGTTGTATCTGTAATATTTTAAGAATTTTTCTCATTTCAAATTTTTCTTTCCTAATTTTGAATTTACAATTTTTGCTCATTTCTATAAGAAACACAAGTTATTAAAAAATATAAAACTAAACCCTTCAGGTCTCACTGCATCTATCTCTGCCTGTTAGACAAATAATTATTGGTAGGGAAGTTTTAATGGTTGGAACTCTTTGGGAACTATCAATTGTTTCAATCTTTCACTTAATATATTAATAGCCTTTATAAATCATATATATATTTGCATTTCCATTGCACATCCACTTCCATCATTTTCAGTGTTGAATTGAACCCACACAAATATTTTTGTTGTTATTATTCCAGTCTCAATGCAGGAGGATTTACCCTTGCTTAAATATTCAATGCTTTAATATGTCTACAAAATCTATCATCACTATATGCTGATTGCATAAAGACTACAACATATTCTTTTTGTATTCATCATGGGAAAAGCACATGGATCATCAGGACCAACCCAAACTGCTTTGTGGAAACATTCAGCTCACTAAACTCTTAGCTGCAGCACCTCTCCTCATGACTGAAGACACAATTCCACACCATTCACCCTTTCATATCAGGTTTTATTTAGATATGTTTATACCCAGAAAATAGCATTTTTCTCTTCTGCCCACTGGTTTTTGTTGACATCCATCTTCACTGGTATCACATATTTAAGGGGTCTATTAATCAGGATATTTTCAGGATATTTGAACTACCCTGGCTTATGCCGTGCAGTCCTTGTCTTCTTCTAGCAAGATTAATTTCAAAATGTGCATTTCTCACATTTCTGTTGAGGCCCATGCTGTGTGTTCAGTTCACTTCTCAAGTAAGTTCTAAATACTCTGACATAAGAGAAGCCTTCTCTTATTGAAAGTAACAAATAGTTATTAACTAATTAATGTAGGACTCTAACAATTTCTAAAATATGTATTCAACTATGGTAAAGGCTACATTTTTATGACATCAAATTTCTGGGCAAGTTTACCATCTAAATGTGTGAGTTGCTCAGTATCAACCAGTATTAAACTTAACTGACTGAAGTTTTAATAATGTATAAACACAGACCAAATCTGTTTTTATCCTCAGAGGTTGGAGACAGAAATCAGGGCAGGTAGTGATAGGAGTACTCAAGGAAACAGGCCACAAGAGCTGCACATATGGTATTTAGTATGCTTATCACAGGGAAAGTCCATCACCAGTCTTGTGGGATGAGATATTGATTAAGATTTTGTACAGTTCCAAATTATAAGAGAAGAAATGTCAACATTACTTATCCTACTAGCTGGGTATTTGAGAAGTTGCCTAAACAATATATCTAGATGTATTTTTTATTGATTTTAATTATGCTTAAGTTTTTTCATTTTTAAAATAAATATTGTCCAAATTTATAAAGATTGGGTCATAAGCTCTCTCCCTGGGCTCAGATCAAAAAAGGATCAGTCTTCAGTCTATGGAAGTCATGTATATATTCAGTGTGGCTGTTTTCAGAGGCCCAGTGTCTTTTAAATCTAGTGTAACAAGACAGATGTCACACTGATCTCTGTGCTAACTTTGTAGTGTTCATCATCTTTGTGGACTCCATCAAGAATTCATAAGATATGCAAATGTGTTATTATACAGTTCTGTTTGCTGTCTTTCCAAGAACTCACTTCTGCACTTCAGCTTTGCTTCTTGCTGCATGCACAGGAGGATGACCAAATGTGGATTTCCATCAGAGCTCACTTCTAAATTCTAAGTTCACCTACCAAAGGCACATAAAGGGTTTCTTATCTCAGTAAATGTCATTGTTATCTAGCAGACTATTCAAATTATAAAGTTAAAAACCATTATGATGCCTCCTTGCCCATCAAGGCCATAACCAATCCAGCAACAAAACCTTTTATTTTTTTCTTCCCAGTGTCTCTAGCATCTTGATTTTTAGATCTATCAAGTTTCTATAATTTAATTATAAAAGGTAGTTCATTTCCCAGTATCCCCTTTGTGCACTCTCAATTACTTTCTGAGAGTAAAGTACTTTCTCTGCATGTGATTTGTAAATATACATTTAGTAGTGAAATAGTTTATAAGCACTGACTCCCACCACTAGGTACTAATCCTCTATGGAAAGGACAGGTATGTCTTAGTCTCCATTTTATCCTCAGAACAATACCAGGGGGTTCAATGACTATTAGAAAGAGAAATAAATGTGCAATCTTGAGTTTCTTTTCCTTATTACAGTGATAGAATTATTAATATCATTGTAAATAAATGTTTGCCCTATCTTATTTTCTTCCTTAAGGTAGCTTCATACAAGTAAAAATATTATATCAAATGCCAGAAAATACTGAAAAGATTTCAGCATTTTACTCTCCTCAAGAGTCGAAGCCTACTTCAATACCTTCCAATCATTGAGTATTATATGGCTGTAATATTTGTCAATTTAATAGAAAAGATTTATTTCTATTATTTCTATAATGTTCTCCTAATTGATGTTTTTGTGTTGTCCAAATTTTCAAATGTCAGAAATTAATATAATTGTCTTTTTGAGTCACTTCTCAATTATAATGAAATAGGAATGTATTCTGATCCAATGATCTACTTCTCTAACAAGATGATAATTATTTGCTAAAAAATAGTGTTTTTAAATATTAACTATTTACTCTTTAATTCTATCTGTGACATTTTGGAATAAGAGGTGTTTTACATTTTCTCTAAACACAGCTAAACTGCTTTTATATCAAATTCCATGGTAAAGGTTTTGCCCATTATAAAATAAATATAAACTTTTATTGGTATCAATTCAGTTTCAATTTTAGTTATTTAGATGTAATTTTTAAACCTATCAAGTTTCTATAATTTAATTGTAAAAATAATTCATTTGCCTTATGTAATGATAGAAGGATCCTGTGACCACTATTCTTAAATCCATGAGGAGATAATGAGTTAAGGCAAGAATTCATTCCCTTCTATGTGACGGGGGAAGAACTGCAGCAATAGATTATAGATATAAAGTAAGGTAATTCCATATGCTGATAAAAGCATAAAGATCTTTGATACATTATCAAGTGACAACAAAGCAAGGAGTAATTCAGCAAAGCTGAGGGATGGTTTACGTTTCTGGGGCCAAGGCACTGAGAGATGTCAGAACACAATTGAAATATACCCAAGCACAGCCAAGCTCTTATTTTAAAAGTGGACATGCCACCTACTCTGGCAATGAATTTATCAAGACTGAACTGGTGCTATAGTGATAAAAATAGTTCCAAACTCCATCAATAGTATTTAGTAGTGACTCTCCATCGTGGCAAGCATGTGAGAAGACATTTCAAAGGATTCTTTTGTAACTCTAGGTAGAGAATCAAGTCAAAAACTTCTTTTACAGATGGATTGGAAAGAGGTTTTTGGTATGTTTTTGGATATACAGAGTGATAAATTCTGTTCCTTCTATTATATTTCATCAAAGTCAAAATGAATAATAAATTAAATAGCTACACATGTAACTTAGCACCTTTCTACTAATTCGACATTGCTGAAGGGAAGAATCTTGGATATGGAAGAAGCAGAAGCCCCTGCTGGGCTCCTGTTTAATTTTTCTGAGAACTGCAGCAATCAGAGGCCACACCGGATCTTCTTATAAGTGAAACATTCTGTTTAATTTTGTCCTGCTTTGACTGTGAGGTGCTCTCTGACCTATATTTGTTATTGTAATTTTGTATTTTCTGATTTATATATGGCACTCTTTAGGTTGTATTAATCATGGTAATTTGGTGGTGATTTGTATTTTGAAATTTCTATGATATTTCTTGTCGTTTCTATTTTTGATCGATACTTTTTACTTTTTTTTTGCTAAAGTCATTGCTTTACTTAAAAACTTTTATGTTTACAGTAGATTCATTGAAGGATATACTTCTGTAAAGTATCATATTATCTATATTTATTATGTTATGTTTTTGGTTATTTTATTCAAATTATTTTGTTTGTTCTCTATCCTTCATTGTAGAGACATATGTTAATTTTGGATGTTAATTATTCTTACTTTCTAATCTGAAGAAAGGTGCAGCAATTGAGGTTCATGGAAACTAGAAATTGGAGAAACAACCACCTCTGGGAGGGAGATATGCTAGATCTATGCTAGATCACATTTCTGTCCTGGAAAACATCTACCATGACCAAAAGAAAAGAAAGTATCACCACCAGTCATTGGAGACCTTGGAAGCTGGAGAGTTACTCCAATTTGTGTCTATTACAAACATTCAATAAAACATATTAATAGACAAGTAAATAAAAAAGCACTGTGATAGAAATATTTTCCAAGAGTCCATATTCATAACTTATTATGCACATTTTATATGTGTGAAAATAAAATTTGTAATGCTAACACTGAAATGATTTAATTATACTAAAATAATTTTTACACTCACACCAAAATACATCTACCAAGACTGACTTAAAAGTAGAGGAAAAATATTTTCATTGCAAAAAGGAAGCATTTTCTACAACTTGGAAATTTCATTTTAATTAAAAATATTTCACAACTGACTACTATTTTTCTTTAAATATGGGGATGTATTGCTAAATTATTATGATGTTTATATAACATTCTTCATTATTATGATAAACACTATTTGGAAATTAATCAGTTCACACTTTTCCAGCACAATGGCCCACAGTGTATTCTTAGTGTAACCAGCAGCTTTTTACTTCTGCATTTAAATAATTCCACAAAACCTGATAGGAAACAGTGGCATAACCCATGTTAGTATAATTATACATTGGTTGTAATATCTTTTAAAAGTCAGATTAATGCTATTCTTAACTGGTGTACATGATGTTATAATTTGAAATTGTTAAAATATTTGTGATCAAATAGAAAAGTCTTAAAATCTCAGTATTTATTTAAAACATTTTATTAAAATTTACAATGAAATGGAAGATGCAAATTTTGATGAATTTTAATTTGAACACCAAATTAAAACTTAAATGTACATAGTCTATTAATATAAATGCTGTTCCATTACATACAAGACACAATAACAAATATCCCATGGTAAAAGAATCATAGAGCAAATTATTTTTAATGAGTATAAAAGTAAAATTGGTCAACAATTTTGAAGAATGAGATTTTACTTTTTTGAACACTATCAATTTAGCCTGCCATTTGCACAAAAATGGCTATAAGAGGATGTAGGATTTCTGAGTCAGAGAAAGCACTTAGCTTTTATTACAGCAATAATAGTAGGCAAGAGCTATCATTTTTTCTCCATTTCAGAGCCCCATATCTCCATGGGGTTATGTGAAGAGGCCCAAGTGACTCATCTCCATGAACCATGTACAGGTTGTATGAAAGTAAAAGATTCTTAACTCAAGGATCTCCAACCTTTTATCATGGAAATAGACTTGCAAAGCCTTTGCTCCAGGGAAAATACCACCTTTACCTTCCCAGAGTATTCACCATAGAAACCCTGCTGAAAACATAACTTGGAGCCAAGCAGCCAGCAACCCTGCTCAAAAGACATACAGATTGAGAGACCCACAAAATATATTTCCCTACTGCTTACTTACTGAAAACCTTCCTCGGACTCTCTTTAGTTATCCTATCTAATGTACCCAGGTTGACCTGAGACCAGGAAAATTCACATATCATTTTAACCTCTTGGTTCCTCTTCTGTCAAATATGATGCAAAGCTGCTCAATCTCCAACCAGCTCACTGAGCATCAAATAACCACTTGTAAAAACACTATCCTCTACAGACCACTGAGAGTCTAGTGGACTCTACAAAGGCAGAGTATAATAGGAAAAGAATTTAGTATACCACCAATTAGATCATTTCTCGTGGCTTATACCTTTATTGACCTATTGATGAAATCTAAAGTGTGCTTTCCTTTTCATATTATTACAACTAGTGTTTTAATTATTTGCTCTATTCTTAAGACTGATTTCTGCATTAATACCAAAAAATTCCCTTCCTCCCAATTTACACAAGCATTTCATTTTCCCTATGAACTTGAAAACCTGAGTTTCAGCTTTCCTTTCACCATTGGACATGATTACTCTGTACTATAAAGCTCCATCTATAATGTTATCTAAATAAAAACCAACTCATGCATATTAAATTATTTGGCCTTAAGAATGAATTTGAAAATTAATATTGATTCATGTTCAGCGCTTTTTTCTCCTCTAGTTTTACAATATAGATTTTAAGAGGTTTTCTAGCTTACTATTTTGTTCAATATGGTATCCATTAGTCACATATCTACTGAGAATTACTATTATTATTATTATCATTATTATTATTTGGTGTCCAGGATTGAAACCATGAAGGCACATCCCCAGGTCTTTTATTCATTCACTTATTTATTATTATTATTATTTATTTGTTTATTTTTATTTTGACACAGGGTCTCATTAAGTTGTTTAAGGCCTTTCTAAGTTGCTGAACTGATTTTGAATTTATGATACTCCTGCCTCAGTCTCCTCAGCCTCTGGAATTATATGTGCAAATATCCCTGGGTCTATTGATAATTTGAGATGTGACTCATAATTAGATAACTGAATTTATACTTCAATTTCATGTTAATTAATGAAAATTTAAATTAAGAAACAAAGGCTCAATTCAAGTATTAAAAAATACCTGATTAGCAGTTGGCATAACTAGGGTATACGAATTTATTTTTCCAATAGTAAATGTAATAAAAATTTAAATGCAGATCAAGTGTTTCCATGGAAAGATTAGTATCTGAAATAAAACATACCTAAATTAGTGAAATGCAAATGAGACTTTAATTTTTTTTAATATTTCATACATGGCTCACAATGTCTCAGACAGAGCTAGAAACTTTTGGTTATATGTTTGTCTTCAAATAGCCAGTAAGTCATTTACATATTTTCTGACAAGATCTTTGTGTGACTGTGTTCAATTACTAGAAATCTGGAGACATAAGATAAAGAATTTTATTGAAGGAATCATAAATATCTTTGAGTTTTACTGATTATGTACCTTGGCAATCATTTTACTGATACATAACTCAAAACATAAGTGATTTAAGCCAATCCAATTTGACTAATCTGTTTTATTTGATCAGGATTATTGTTTTGCCTCATTTGCTTCTTCATTTTAATGTTATTAAAATCTGTTTCTGCATATTAAAATCAAAATATTCCCATGTAAAAACCAGTGACATTACAGACATAAAGGATAGTGCTACAAACATTCATAGCATTTCTGTGACAGAGTTAGCTTAATCCAGTGATTTCATTCTTAAAATATCAAAACCAAAGAATAATTTGGAAATATTGTTTTCCCTCTGAAGAAAACTCTGGATAGTGTATCAAATTGATTAAGACCTGAACCAACTCAAAAGCAGCTGTTTAGAAATGGAAACATGTGCAATATAGACATTCTAAGTTGTCTCCCATAATATGTTTTAGATTAAGCCCATCCAGCAGAGTTGGGGTACCAGCTAAGGGACAGAAGATTCCAGAATTCCTTGCTCCTTTCTCTTCATCTGGGCATTTGCTTCCTCTCTCACTCCAATGACAAGAGATGCATCGCATCTGACCAAAATGTAGAATCCAAGAACTGTATATCAAGCAGTGAGATGCCTCTGATTACCCTGATGTGTGTTGTACAAATACATGAAGACAGATGCAATCACAAAAGGAAAAACAAACAGGTGGCCAAAGCCTGTCCATCAATGTGTGTTTGCCTTCGCCTTCTGTACTTGGTCTGCTCTAAGTTTTGAAGGTGATGGTAAACTACTTTTCTGCTGCTACTACTGCTTATCTCCCAGTTGGTTTTAACATTCTCTTGTCTCCACTTCCTATGCTGGCTGCTTTATTTATTTATTTGCATGTCAAATGATATGATTTGTACAATATTTTAAAAATAATAGGATGGACTGATTTGAAATTAATTTATTTTTGAACATCTTGCATAGGTATTAATCTCATTCACTATATTCATATGCAGAAATCTGATCATTACTCAGTGGTTGGGGAAGGAAAGAAAAAGGAATGTTTCTATGTGATCTCATTATTTTAAGTTGTCACATCAGAGGAAGCAGACTTCAGATATTAGAGTTGAGACATCCTAGCTTCTGTGGAGAATGCCAACCTTCAAAATCTTAGATGTTTTCTTTAATAAATTGTGAATATTTGGTGGCTTAGAAAGTATTTTTTTTTCTTTGGTTAATATTCTAGATATTGAATCTTCTCAATAGAACTTTAAATATAATTATGAAATAATGAGCTATAGTTCAATATCATTACTTCTCTGAAATCTTTTGAATATTACCAAATTATTAATATATATCATTTTCCTTCATTTAGTTGAAGGCTCATGGAAGTCAACAGTTAAAGTTGTAGTTAAATATTTGATTCTGCAAGCAGAATTACAACTTGAATATATTCTATTTAAATCTGATAATTAAAATATAGACAACCAAACTTCACAAGGCTGTAATTGTACTTCTATATAAAGATACTAACAAAGTGAAAGGGAAGAATATGTTGATCATACCTCCTCTCACTTAGATAGAATATGCTTCTATGGGTGCATGCAATTTAATCCTGTAAAGTAAGTTACTAAAAGTCCTAGGCTATATTTTTCTAGTTGTTACGAGTTCATATACTTTACAAGCTTTTATCTATTTTGAAGCACAGCAACAAGCTATCTTGATAAAAATTGTTTAAATAAAAAATAAAAATATTTTTGGCAGAGGTTTGATAACATACAAATGGACTAAGGCAAGAAGGTATGGGAATTGAAGCTTCTACTCACACTAGATTCTCCAATGCTGGGAAATACCTCACTTTTCTATATACGCAAAGGATAAGTGAACTATTCAGTGTTTCTCAGAAATTATTACATTAAGGATGCAACACTCAAAAAAGCATCTGGCATTTTAAAATATAATTAAATTCACAGTGGCAGTCTGTAAAAACCTAAACACTTGACATTTCAGTAGTCAATTTATTACTGAGCCTTACAGCAAGATAATCTTCAATTTTTCCTACTACATAGCTGATGAGAAAATAGATATCTGCAATTACTAGAAAATAGTCCATATTTTCCAGCTGAAATGAGATGTCATTGTAGAAAATTACAGATACATTTATTGATATCTATGTATCTAGATAGATACATAGAAGAGTGTTATCTTTCTTTAAGTTCACCAATTTGCCATTGTGAAACTACTACTTAGTCTAAATAAATAGTACATTTCATTAACAGAAAATAATGAATAGGTTTTGAGCACACTAAAATTATTTAATTTTTAGGTAAAGGAAAAACCATCTCTAACATTATTGATACATCCTGCTTATGATAGTCTTGATTGTAAAAATCTCAGAAATTATCTTTAATAAAAAATGAAACTAGCCAACAATTAAGTTGTCACTTCATGCTTGTCATAAAGATGAGCAGATGTTTCACTAATTTGTCATCAATATACTCTTAGAATCATTTAATTACTAATGCACATTAAGGTTTTATACTGGGGAATGCTTGGAATGAATTTGGTGATTAGTAAATTATACTACATTCTATATAAAAATGCACAATATGTCACACATATTAAAATAAAAATAGTAAAGTCTGAGTGGAAAAATTCCCTTTATTTGACATGCTTGGTTGAACTAACATTGAAATGTAAAATGGTTACTTTTCATACAGGTTTCAAAAAATAATTTGTTTAAAAACCAGTTCATAAATTTAGGGTCTATAATTATAGCACTTCCAATTTACTTTTTGTTAAATTTTCCAATGTCCAGGTTGAATATTTAAATGAATGCCAAATAATCAACCAGTGCACCATGGAATCATACCTCATATTACTGACTGAATCTTACAAACATATAGATAATTATATTTGGTTTTGGCTTCTGCATTTAAAAATGTATTATGTAAATGTGGGATTTAAATATGACAGAAATTACCTTGGAAACCATAATGTAAGAATTTATTTGTCTTAAATGAATTGATAAGAAAAATAAGATTATTATTGTAAAGACTATACATATGAATCTGAAATTTCTGTCTCAAAGAATGTGTTACTAATAACTGCTGGGTTTTTTGTCCATAATTAATACAGTTTTCTTAAGATTAAAGATTGTTATATAACTCTGAAGACTGTGGATTAAATCCCAAGTTCAATTTCTTTTTTGGTCAGCACTGAGTATGGAGCATCAATGTATGTGTTGCAGTAAGTTCCATGCTCTGAGTACATAATTTGGGGATTATAACTTACTTGTGAAGATATCAGAATTTTAATGTAATATGCTATGTTATTTTAGAATAAGAGAGTTTATCATTTTAATCCTTCTTCTCCAAGTCATTGAAACTATGGAAGAGAAATGGTAAGGCACATTTACAGTATTGAATTGATGACTCATTTCTGATGTCTTTGTCTTTACTTTCTGATAATAACTGAAGAGGTATCTTTTTTTTCAGATCTTATAATTTCCAACAAGTGTTCTGTTGGTTATTTATATAGTAGAGGTTTATTTAACATCAGTCTTATGAGAAAGACATTCTCAGGTCCTAATGTATCCTGGTGAATAAGTCAGATAAATTCTCTGAAAAGATATGAATATACTATTGATACCAAAATTAAATTGGTTTGTACATGTATATATAAGTGACCACAGAAATCAGAAAGTAATGTTTTTAAATTGAAAATGTTTCTTTACAACATTTGATCTGAGCTTCTAATTATTATAAAATCTTCCCAACATGTTCAGTTTTGGGTCTGCTTCTCAAAATTTCCATTAATCTTGCACACAGTATACACATTATTATCAGGTAGAAAATTTTATTGGAAATATTTTATTTTATTTTAAAATATTTTTAGAAGTTGATAGACCTTTATTTTATTCATTTGTTTATATTTGGTGTTGAGAATCAAACCCAGGGCTTCACACATGCCAGGCAAGTGCTCTACCAGTAAGTCACAACTCCAGCCCCAGAAATAAGCATTTTAAATACAAATTCCCATAAGAATGTTTTCAACAATAGAAGGCATAATTAGGTGTAATTAGAACACAGAAGAATCATTATGTGTTGCTAACAATTCCTTCAAATGTTCAAATGTAAATAGGTCTCCTAGTGTAGGTGCAAATTGAATGTAAAAGTCTCATTTCCCTGTCCTAACATGAGATATGTGTTTGCCTTCCATTTAATATTTATCAATTAGAATTTTCCATGTGTGCTAAGATGTAGTCACAAGTAAATATTCTTACTTTTCTCCATCTTTGTGATTGAAATTATGATACTCAAAGCTAATTCCTGTTCTAATGACTTATTGATGATTTAACTGCTAGTTGAAAAATACTCATCCAAAGTTCAACCATGATGATATCTGATTAAAGTAGCAAATGATCACAAAGATTATTGCAAAGTTATATATCTAATTGCATATGTGAATTCAGTGTTCATTTTTTTCTGATTGTAAAATATTCTTGCCATATAACCATGAGATTTTCCAGTATAAATTATGTTTTGTATTAAAGATGAAATAGTCTAGATAAGTCCACAAATTTCTAACTTAGGTCCAGATTTTTATTCATATATAGGAATGAAAATTTCATACAATATTAGAAAAATTTGATCTTAGAAATTAGTCTAATTTATTACATATTCATAATAAAAATTGCACATTACCATATATAATATACTTCATCAGTGAGTAATTAATACATACCATCTTAATTTTTTCCTTATTACAGAAATTGATGAACTTGTTTGATGTCAAAGTGTTGCATAATGGTTTGAATGAATACCATATGTTCGAATAAAAATTAACTTTTGCTTACTTTGACTTATTGCCTATTCTCACTAATTATAGTTTTCACTTCTTGGAAAAATTACCATTTAGATTTATTGTACTTGACATTCCACCCTGTAATTGCATGTAATAAAATGATCAATGTACTATCCTAAACTCACAAAGTTGTAATTTTGAAGTTTGTATCCTCAAGAATGCTATAAAGTTCTTTTATTTTGTTTACAAAGAAATCCACATAGTAATTCCTCATGGGCTTAAGGAAAAAGTAAAATAGAATAACTCAGTCAAAAAATACCAAGCATAATGCTTGATAATACTTGACTGAATAAATTCTCTAGTCTTGGCACAGTCAGAGAGAAAGGGACTAAATATTTTGCAGAATATTGTGAGTTCAGGAAGCCTAGTGTATGTGGTGTGAAGTAAATGTACCAACATTCATCCATCTTTCAATACTTCCACAACAATCACTGTGATATTCTTATGTACGGGGCAGTGTTCTAGACTCTGTGGCACATCTTTGCTGTCTTAGAGCTTACTGTCTTATAGGTGAAAAATGTAATAGATAGTCACCCTTTAATAGGTCGCATAGCTAAAATCTCCATTCCATGTCTTTAAACATCTTTGTAAAATATAATTCAACAACAATCAAATTGCTAAGGTTGAAATATATTCAATGAAATATAGTTTTTAACTCTTGATTAATTTAGTAAATTGTATTAAATACCAAAAGATAAAACAATAAAATTTAAGGTAAATGAATACATTGGTGATAATTATGAATTTATGGATGCCAGGAAGATAGATTAGTGGGAATAAAAACATTATTAGGAGATCATGGATTAATTCCATAGTGTTCTGAATGCCAGATAGAAATAGATTTGATGAACATCCACTCTGAATCCTTTTTGATTCCTTAGTAGATGGCAAGTATTAAACTCCCATAAAGGGCTTCAGAGTCATCTATAAATGAAAATTCTGATGAGTTTCAATAATGCTTCTAGCTGTGTATTCCAACGGTTTTAACACAAAAACTTGCAGGAGCAACTTTGGCTGGAGGTGGAGTTTAAGGCAGATCAGTTGTAGAGTCCACAGAAAACTGGTAGTGACTGTGAGCTGGAATGCTGAGGAACCAATGAGTCTGGGAGGACATGGGAGATTAAGATTTATGAAGAGCAAGCAAGTTAATGTGTGTAGCTGGGCATGGGGCACATGCCTGTAATCGCAGCAGCTCAGGCTGAGGCAGGAGAAATGTGAGTTGATATGTACTAATGTTCCTGATGTTAACACAAGATTATTTAAAAGTAAAATGATTGGATTGGAGAACTGAAACCTAATCAGACGTAATCAAACCACAACACTCACTTTTTCTTAGGTTTTCAAAATTAAAGTATGTACCAAGGTTTAAAATACCCTCTGTCTTAGTCTCACTGAAAGAAGCAGTTGGGCTGGGGTTATAACTCAGTGGTAGAGCACTTGCTTCACATGCATGAGGCACTGGGTTCGATCCTTAGCACCACATAAATATATTAAATAAATAATTAAAATAATTAAATAAATTAAATAAAAATTTAAATAAATTATTTAAATAAAGGCATTGTGTCCATCTACAACTAAAACCAAAAATTTTTAAATGAATTCATCACTCATCTAAACATAAAAATGCAATCAAACATTGTTTAAATTAGAAATGGAAATTAACATTTCCATCATTTCTAGATTCTGCTCCTTTTGAATTAGTCCAACATTGTATTCTGTCTTTTAATTTCTGGGATGAAAAATTTACCATGAAACTTCTAAAAATTATGTGAAGACACCCAGGATTGGGGCAGACATAACTTCCATCAATTAACTTTAACAGGCTTATCAGATCCAAATATCTTTGAATATCTTTTTTCTGTATTTCTTTTGGTCAGTAAAATCTGTTTTTAGTTTTTCCCTTCATTTCAGTTTCTGAGTGGTCACATGTTACTACTGGGCACATTTCACATGATAATACAGAGTACAAACTCAGCAGTGGATTCTAAGGCATTGCGAGAGGCTGATACACACGTAGTGCTTTGTTATCTGATCTTTGTTTAAAAGTACTTTGATTCTATTGGAAGCAGAATCTATCGGTTAGAGGAAGAAATCACAAGTGTATATTTAAAATAAAGAAGCAAAATTTAGTATTTTTGCTAAAATACTAAATTGATCCCAGGGCCTTGTGCTGTCCTATGGATACTCCTGAACTACCTCCCCAGCTGAGAAGCAACATTATGAATGGTTACCAACTAAATAACCATGCTGATAGTCTTCAAGAAAAGTGTAAATACCAAGCATACAGTTGGTAATGAAAAGTGTCAGTTGTAAAAACATATCTAACAAAACATTGTTTTGATGTTTATTCTGTTCATTTATCCCTTGTAGATTGTGTTCCTATCTGCCCACTCTAATACCAGTAACACTTAAATTTATCTGTAGTTATTTTTACTATATTCAGTGGTTTAAATATGCTTGAATCTGGCTTTTAATTTTAAAAATAATTCCATAATTTTTTTCCAGGTTCAAACAAAAAGGAGCTGACTCTCTAATAGCTCTCAAGAAAGCAACTTCCTGTGATGAATTTTATAATGGCAATCAGGTTATCTTTGAATACAACCACACTCCAGTGACAAAACCAGTGACATTTAATACTTACTTACATTTCTGTGTTCGTTGGTGTTAAGCACTAGGCTGGACTAAGACTTCTCTCCAGGAAAAGGAATGGATCCAAGCAATAAATTTGTAGTGACAAATTTTATGTGTTTACAATGATGGAGACCATTCCTAACATGGGAGAGAGGGAGGAAAAGGTATGCAAATAATGTGCAAGAAAGCTTTATTGGGTAAAATTAATTGAACTTGAGCTCTGCTATTTTCAAACTGCTAGAGAATTGGGGTAGTACTATGTAAGAATTTATGTAAAAGTTTTTAGTGCTTATGAGTTATTTACATATTCTGAAGGGATTGCTACTGTAGTTCAGCTTTCATCCAACCTGCAAATTTTCCTTTAATTCATCGTGTTCCCTGACAAGTTGTTTGGATGGAGTTAAAATGATTTATTTATATGGCTAACTGGTTTGATATACAATCTGTGGACTATTATATCATATATTCATTGAGTTTTAATAATGAAGAGATAAGAGGAAGAAAGGAAAGAAGGATCACCATTCTCATCACCACATCATAATTAAACACATAGTAAACAAAATCTTGGAGAATTTGGTAATGAAATTTTTGTTGCTGTGAACAAACACTTGAGAAAAACAACTTAGAGGACAGGTTAGTTTGTGTCTCATGGTTTCCTAGGTCACAGTTGGTGGTCAACTGACTCCATTCCTCTGGGCCCAAAATGAGGCAGGATATCATAGTGTAAGGGTGGCATAGGAAAACTGCTCACCTCATGGTAGCCAGGAAGAGGAGAGAGAGAGGGACACAGAGACAGAGAGACAGAGAGACAGAAAGAGAGGAGCCAGAGAAAACACAGTCCCAAGGTCACAACCTTAATGATGTACTTCCTTGAACCATACCACACCTTCTTTCAGTTACCACCCAGTACTCCATTCAGCTATCAGTAGATTAATATATCCATAAGTTCAGAGCCCTAATCATTGAGATTTTGGGGGGACTATCTAGATCCAAACTATGACAGAGACTTTTCCTATTAATATTGTAGATTTTTGGGATGCAAATCATTATTTCCAGCACCTTTTGTTAAAAAAAGCTATCTTTTCTCAAATATATGTTTTCTGGCACCTTTGTCAAGTATTAGCTTCTTGTATCTATATAGAATTGTCTGTGACTTCTACTCTGTTCCATTGGTCTTCATGTCTGTTTTGGTTTCAGTACCATGGTATTTTATCTCTCATATCCTACTTTTTTAAGTTATTTTAGGAAATTCTAGCCTCTCTTCTAGATTAAAAGAAAAACACAATTTTATCATATTATCAAGAAAAAAAATACAGAAGGGCAACCAATAATCACTTTTAATATACCCAGTTTACTATGAAATATATCTGATTAAAATACTTATGATAGCTGGCCTGGTGGCACATGCCTGTGATACCAGTGGTTCTGGAGGCTGAGGCAGGAGGATTGTGAGTTCAAAGCCAGCATCAGCAATATCAACATGCAAGGTAACTCAGTGAGATGCTGTCTCTGAATAAAATATAAAATAGGGCTGGGGATGTGGCTCAGTGGTTGAGTGCTCCTGAGTTGAATCCCTGTTACCCCTACAGCCGCTCTTAAGTTCTCTACGAGTGACCCCTGTGGGAACTCAGCTGACTCTTTAACAAGACAGGAACCAGGTCAATTTGACCAGCTTGATCTTAGACACCCAGCAAAACAGTTAAAACCAAAATATAACCATTCTTGGGCATTTAAAAAAAATAATAGTTAAATGTAACTTAAGATGTACACCTTTATTAGCCCACTAGAATAAAGACTGGAGGCTACAAATAAAAGAAAGATTCTTCAGCAAATGTGCCTGATAACTATCGAGAGAAACTCCCAGAGTCAGAAGTTTTTAGTCCATTTAAGACCTTCCTAAGCTACACAGGTAGACTTAATCTATATTTGCTCATATGATTATCTAGCCCTAAGTAACAGAAGTATAGAGATCTCTACTAAACACAGGTTATACCAATAAAGGGATATTTTACAAAAATCAGATGACATTAAGTAGCTTAATTATATTTTCTGGGGACATCTATGACATTAAAAGTTAAATGTTGTGTTTACATACCTGATAACCTGGACAATGTTAAAGTCCCCAAATAAAGGCCTTGTCCTCTCCGCCTTTGTTAGGCCTCGTTATGGGAACAATTTCTCAGTTCTTCCACCTCCTGGTGAAAGGAATTTCTTTATACTTCTGTGGAAGAAAAATTATGAAAAAATATTGACATCAACCAAAAAGATTGCTAGATGGTAAGAAGAATTACAAAGATGGTTTCCCCAATGTTGTGTCTTCTTGAATCAAAAATTAATTTAGATATTGCTGCAAAGAGATTTTTCCTGTATAATGCATTTAAGTTAGCAGTTATCAAAATATCAAAATTATCCATAGGGCCCTAATCTAATTACACAAACCATTAAAAGGAGAGAACTTTCTCCATCTAGTAGCAGCAAAAGAAAGCAGAAATATCCAAAGGAGGAGATGGACTTGAGTGTCATTGCTGGTTTGAGGCTGGAAAAGAGTTCATGAAATGGAGTCTAGAAGTCTCTGGAAGTTGAGAGTAACCACCAGCCCACAGTCAGCCAGGAAATGGGGACTTCAGTCCTACAACCACACAGAACTAAACTGTCCATGAGTGACTTGAAAGGGCTTGGATGGAGAGTCTTCCCCAGAGCTTCCAGATAGAAGTCTAGCCTAATCCTAGGCTGAAAATTCTCCTGAACCACACTGGTTTACTGATCCATGGGATTATGAGCTAATACACAGACATTGTTTTAAGTTTGACGTCTTTAGTGGACAGTCAGACTGTGTTTATTCTACGGAGTTTCTGTGGCTTCTATTTTCCTTCAGCCATTATGCAGCTCTGTAAAGTGTAACAGATGAATTTTTTAAAAATATTGTCCATAGATACGTAGACAAATTTATCCAAATTCCTCTCTGTCCTGTGGAATAAATCAGTATTTCATCTATTTGTAAATTCATGTCAGCATTGCTTATATGTCAATGTATGAGACGTACTTTAAATTCACCTCTGAACAGTTTTTAACTTTTACTAGTTCCCTCACTAAATAGTTAAATAAAATCTGTGACAAGGTTTCATTTTATATTTGTATATGATCATGATTTTATCTTTTTTTATCTTTTTTTTTTCTTTTGAAGTTTGCCATTTAATAGGGAATCATTCAGGAATTTTTAAGATTTACAGGGCAGGGACAAATATTCATGCCATCTTATTCCTCACCAAACCCCTGAGCCTGGTAATAAGGATTTCTATTTGAAATGAGAAAAAAACAAAAAACAAAAAACAAACAAACAAACAGAAAAACAACTCAGGCATACCATGAAAGTTATTGAAAATTACAGCGTTGAACTCTTGGAGCCAAGGATTTAACATACTGAAATCTAAGGGTGTTGGGGGCTATGCCATGCGGACTCGCCAAGATGGCGCCTGGCAGCCAGCCAGGAGCTGTTTTGATCACATCGGAGGTACTTGTGCACAGGTGTTCCCGAGTACTCCTGCTTGCGCCTGCTCGTGATTGGACAGCTGGTTCCTCGCCTGATGGCAACTGGCGTGGCCCGCCCTCCACCTCTTGGAGGGAATATAAGCGGGCAGTAGGCGGGGGTGTGAGAGTAAGAGCAGCAGCTAGCAGAAAGAAGCAGAGAAGCCATTAGCAGTAAAGGAGGAAGAAGAAATGTCCAGCAGATAGAAACAGCGAGTAGGGGTAGGCAGAAGATTGATCCCAGAGCAGAGAACTGAGAACACATCTTTAGGCTGCAGATCACAGATCGCAGTATGCGGGACACATCACTAAAGCACCTTAGGTAGATGCATCCTTAGTTCACAGGATGCAGGACGCACCTTTAGGCAGAAGCAGCAAAACTAGAAGACATGGATCTCTGAAAGTGTAGTCTCTCTCTCTTAAGCAAACTCTTTCTCTCCAATAAGCAAAGCCTCTCTTGCTCCTCTCAAAGCAAGTAAACCATTGTTTCCTCTATCCTCTATACCCGCGTAAATTGTTGCTGTAGGCGGTGACAAATATCCGCGGATTTGGTACCGCAAAGAGTCAGTGACATAAGGGTATTACTATTTTCATTCTGTCATATGACTTTCTTATGTAAAATGGAGTTCATCTCCTCAGACCCTCATCCAACACCTTCTTACATCCTTAGTCTTTTCTTGCAGCCAACAATTCCTGATCATTTCCCCTTTCCCATACCCAGCTGGTCATCAGATGCTCTGAAGTCAACTTCTGCACTCTTTCTGCAGCCTCTCCCTCTTTCTCCCACTATTCTCATTTCTTCTCACACTAATTGCAGCCCAAAAGGCAAAGAGGATCAGATCCAAGTTTTGGATGCCTGGCACTTTTATTTTTTGGAGGGCAATTTTTAGGGAAAAAATAGTAACACTGTGAGTGAAAAATTAAACATTTATCCAGGATAAGAAAGGAAAACACGAGAAACTGATCTTGGAGCTTCATCTTCCTTTGTTTTGAGATCTCTTAGGTCAATTTCATATAAATTTTTATAAAAATAATTCCTAAGTATAACTTGGCACCCCTGCCATTCTAAACGCCCTGAAGTTCCAAGTATTCATAAGGGATGAGAATGAGGAACTCTAAACCTCAGACATCCTTAGCTTTAGAGTCTTAGAGGCCCAATCAATTCTTTCCACTTTATTAGTGAAGGAGATAAATTATGCAATGAGAAGTTAAAAAAATTATTCAGAGCTTTTAGAGGTGGCGAAAGGTTACAAACCTGGAAGATTCTAAACATTCAGCTAACTGAAGTGCAATCCAACCTCCTCAATAAATCTTTCAGGGCATCTCTGCTTTTACAAGGATCCCAAGGTGAAATAGAAGCAGCTGACCTATCACTGATAGGTTCCATTTGAAAACCACTGATCTAGTTCAACTCTCTGGAAAGTGGCCTGATCCACTGTCTCTGAGGACTGAAGCTCTCAAAGGGCAAAGGAGTCCTCCAACATTTCCTGGGCACCAGGGTCTATTCAGTGATAAGTGCAGAAACTATAAAAACTGCAGGTGAAAGGACTCTGATTAAAGTCTGAAACTGCTGCAATGGCTTTTCTCTCATCAGCCACTATATTGCTCTTGATTCAAGTAAAGCAATTACCCTGATGAGGATCATCATGCCATAGAAAATGGCCTGATTCTCAAAGGAAATGAACAAATGAGTGTCAAACATAGAAAGACTCACACACGACCAGAAAACAAGAATGTCCAATGGCCACACCCAAATGAAGGTCTCACTAAGTCCTTAGTTAGAAGGAATTATACTTAAACCTCAGGACCACACTACAAACATATATGAACACTATTTGTAATTTATCGCTAATATTATGATTAAATACTATTAAATTCAGTACATGCAATCCACTTTAAAGTGTGAATTTTGTCTTTATTACACATTGGGTTTACAAAGTCCATCACTAAAAGAACTTTGAGTCTTTGAATCTCTATTCTGTTAAGGAGAAAATTCCTTAAAAGTGGGAAAGTGACATGAAGAAACCAGATTCTGAGCCAGAATGAGAAGCTCAGCTAAAAGCATTGAGTTCATTTTCTTACCACAGTGTCTGTCCTAAATGAAATGCAGGTTAAAGGGTCTACTGTCCATCTAAAATGATGAGAATAAATCTTCCTGCCATTTAATTGCAGTCACACAGTCCCGAAATAGTAATCCATAGATAGAACCTGTGGTAACTTTGTTACTGTGTGTACACCTGGCAAGTCTCTGGGAAATACATTGCTGCATAAAGGATGTTCTTCCTTTTGAAACTAAGGTACGGCATTAAAACACAGCCAAATAAAAACTAACTTTATGTCAGGATAAAATAGGGAATTTTTCAGTACTAAACACAACGGACATTGTAAATATGCACTTCTTTATTTGCTCTATCAAAACAGTTTTTTTTAATGACCACTGAGTGGTCCCCTGTTTGTGTCTTCAAATACACTCTGTATCACCAACCACCCTGGTCCTTGTGGGTTCCAATAATCTTTCATTGTTCTTTCAGGTCTGTGTCTAGTTTGCTGTACTTTGCTAGCATGAAAAACTGTATTTTATGGTTTCCCTATACCTTTGTAATCAGTACTCTTATTAAATTCTTTGGTGCTCTACCTCTTCATGACCTGGACTGATTATAATATTTACTGGACCTTATTGGCATATTTATTATCATTACCCCTACAGGTATATTGCTTATAAACTGCCTCAGAGTTGTTCAGCACCCAGCACACAATTTGTCTTTGTTTATCATCAAAGCTTTTAGAAATTTATTCCTGATTTTGTTTTGAAAATACGTTTAAGGTTATAGGTTAGATCACTTTAAAAAAGATGTCAGAAAATCTAGTACTATTTTTCTGAACTTGAGTATTTATGTAGGTTTGTTCTCATAAAAATTATTACCAATTTTTCCTTCCAAACCATGGACTAAATGTTATTAAATTTTATTCTTGCCATAGTGTGCAGACTGAGACATTGCTGCCTACTGGCTAAATTTTGGAGGTAATACCTTCTGCTTGGTAGCTTAAATCCACCAAGATACTTATATTTGTGCCATCATACTGTCTGCCTTCAGGCTAAGGGACTATGCATTAGTGAGCATTGCTTTATCATAAGAGAAAAACTTATCCCCAAATTTCCTTTCAGAGTTAAAACAGAATATGCTTGGGTGGACAACTGCTAAAGCATTATACAACAAAAGTGAGCAATAGAGTTAATAATCTGGGAATATGGAATACTGACACTACCTAACTGTATTTGGATGACTAAAGCCACACTGATGTTGCTATTACAGCTACGCATTCACTGAAGTCATGGTTTATCCAATATCAAGACATGTTTACACCATTTCACCACATGTTACCATCATCATATGCCAAATGGCAAACTTCTAGTGTCAAGATGCATTATTCATTGATTTATCCTTTTTCAGTTCAAAAAGTTCCTAAAAGAGAACTGGATCAAATTCAAAATGTGATCCTCCTGGAGAAAAAAAGAAAAGAAGTGGAAGTAAACAACATTACGAAAAACTCAAGTAAAGTGACAAATCACAGCAAACAGCAGACAATTTGAGAAAGAGCACAATTTGATTTGCTAAACTATTTTATTTAGCAATCTGAATGATCTCTTTTGATGATCACTCAAACTTTGCTAAATGGAAAACTGAACTGCTTCTAACATCAAATTTTATAGTAAAAGAAGATGTGAATTAAATTGACTTTGAGCGTACTGCCTGAAAAGATGAATTGCCAGCTTAGATATATCTCCCCAGTAGCCTTATTTCAAGTACAACATTTTCCTTAAGAGGAATTACATAAGTGTGCGAATTAAATAGTAATTGATTATTTCTTGATCCCTCAAAATTGTAAATGTTGCAAAGGCTAAGAAGATTATACAAAGAGAAAGATTGAGTTTTATCAAAGACATCAGCTGTGGATGAGAATGGGTTTTATCATTTTAGACTAAACAATTTAGTAAAACCTTGAAATTTTGTCTTTCTTCCTTCATGCATTTATGCATTTTCGTAGTTACAGAAACTCTTATGTGCAAAGTTTATCCCAGGAAGTGAGGATTAAATATTGTTTTGCATTCAACTTGCTATTAATCAAAGGCATAACCTGGAGACTTTTCCTCTGTCAGGATGTACATATTTTTAGTGGCTACATGCTGTCATAGACTAAACCTTTCCTTTTCTGCTGGATCCATCAGTTACTCATTATAAATAATGACAAAATTAGCTTTTGGAACATGTGGCATTTCATATTTGTGCAGGTGTATGAGTAGGCTGAATTCCCAAAGTAAAACCTCAGTTCAAAGAGTAAATTTGTCAGTTATTTTATACATTTATTGCCCAAGTTCTTCCATGGGAGTCATACCATTTTCTAATTCTGTAAGCAATATATGAAAATATTTTTCCCTAAAACCATGACAACAGAGTGCATTGAATATTTTACATAGACGGATACAAGAAAAAAATTCTATTTTCAGGGTTGGTGTTCTTATTACTGCATTGTGACATTATGAAACTTTCTAAGTTATTAACTATATAGCTATATAAATAAGTTTGGATGATGGATAATTACATAATATATATAATATATAGTTATATAGATAAGTATGGATGATGTAGAAACACACATAGATGTACGTGTATCTTCTGTTTTCATATGAATTAGTTGTTCCTCTTAATTTACTTTAGCACTTTATATACCAACGAGATTATTCTAGTGGGGCATGGTGATGTAACTTTGTTAACACCAGTGGCTCAGGAGACTGAGGCAGCGGGATCACAAGTTCAAAGATAGCTTCAGTAATTTAGCAAAGCCCTAAGCAACTTAGTGAGACCCTGCCTCAAAATAAAATGTAAAAGGAAAGGGCTATGGATACGTCTTAGTGATTAAGTGCCCCTGGGTTTAATCCCTAGTATGTATTAATGAATAAATAAATGAGTCTATTATCCATGGTATAAATTGCATCTCCATTTCCTTTTAAGACATTTAATTAAACTTTCCCTTACACATTAATAAAATATACATTGTCAAGATCAAACATGAAATTGTAGCTAATTGAAGTATCAATTTTCATTTTTTCTTTCTGGGGGTCATGCAAAAAACTTTGAAGCAGGAAAGAGTGATAAAGTAGCAGTTTTCAAAATAATTGATCACTCCTCGAAATTCTCTTTACATGACTTCTTGGATAACAAACATACTGTTTCTATGTTGAATTCTAAACCTTATATCTTGAACTCTTTTGTGAATGCCAGGCTCATTTGCCCAACTGTTATATCTACACATGAATACCTTAAAGGAATCTTAAATGTAAAATAAAATTTCTTGGTTGTACCTTCAAAATATATCTTAAATCTGACACTTCTCACCATGCACACCCCTATTACTGTTCTGGTTGGATTTGGAATGCCTACCCAAGTCTCATGTGTTAAGGCTTGTGACCTAATGCAGCAAAGTTCACAGGCAGGGCTTTGGGAAGTGACTGGATCACAAGGGCTCTGACCTCACCAGTGGATTATTCCACTGTGGGCTGAATGGACTGCTGGGAGGTGATGGAAACTGTAGGTGGCGGGGTGTGGTTGGAGGAAATGGTTCAAAGGGGGGATGATTTGAAATGGTATTTCTAGTCTCTCTATCTCTCTCTCTTTCCATGCTTACTTGATGCCACGCTGGGAAGTGGGCAGTTTTCCCTTACCACACCATTTTGCCATGATTCTACCTCACCTTAGGTCCAAAGCAATGAATCTTCTGACCACTTCCTGAATACTTTGAACCATAAACCCAAATATGTTTTCCCCGTTAAGTTGTTTATTTCAGGTATTTTGGATACAGCAAGGAAAAGTAGACTCACCCTCTCTAACATCTATGATTCCCCTCCCATATCACTGCAATGACTCCTAACTGATCTCCCTTGTTGAGACAGGCACCCCTCTTCTATCTACTCACCATGTCAGAGTAATTCTTCTGAAATGTCAGTGAGGTCATGTGGTTCTGTGCAATACTGCCCCCTTTCACTCTGAGTAGAAGCCAAAGTCCTTGCAATCATTTGTAAGGTTATACATCAACTCCTGATTTCTCATGTGTTCTTCCCTGCATACTCTAATTATGCTAGTAGTTTCCTTGATGTCACTCAAAGGTGCCCACTCTGCACATGCTTGTTTGGGCCTTGAACTTGAAGTCTTTGCTGTCTTTATATAGTTCATTTATTCATTTTTGTTTTTGTCACTTTGGTAGGACATATGCTCCAGGAGGGCAAATGGGTCTGTTTTATTCATTATCATATACCTTGTGGCTAGTAGTCACACAATGCACTCAGAATTGCTATAGTTTGGATTATTGTCTCACAAAGGTCCTTGTTTTAAAGACTTGTTACACAGCCTGTGACCATTACTAGGAGGCTGTAAGACCTTTAAGAGATAGAGCCTAGTGGGAGGTCTTCAGTTCATTGGAAAGAGGATACCAGGAACCCAACCATTTCCTCTTCCTTTGTTATACTTCCAGGTCATTGGGTGAGTGGTTTTGTTCCTCCAAACACTCGTGCCATGATGTGCTGTCTTACCCCAGACCCAAAGTAATGGGCCAATGAGTCATGAACTGAAACCCCCAACACTGTGAGGAAAAAAAAGCTTTATTCTTTGCAAGTTATCTCAGGTATTTGTTGAAGAAACAGAAAGCTTACCATTCCAGGAACTATTTGTTAGTGATAAGGAATATTCTTTTTTATGGAATAGATTTTAGACTTAAATAAGGTAATTCAAGTAGATCTACCTTGAAACAAAAAGCCAAATGTCAGTTTTGCCTTTACAATAGTTGATGGGAACTTCCAAGATAAACAAGACATGATCCTGCTCAAACTAAAATGGAGATATTTGGCAAAATAAATGCATGTTTACGGAGGAGTACTGAAGAAGTTAAAAGTCATTGATTCCCAGGCCATATGCTAAACGGTCATTATTTACATACTTTCAACCTATTTTAGAATCACAGCTAGCCCTTTGTTACAGTGAGATTTGGTTGTATGACCCTTTATGACCCACAACAACTAGGATTCTTATTGGTGTTGGAGCAGGAACCTACAGAGTTTACATTAGTTTACATTAGAACTGCAAGAGTGAGGGACACTTTCCTATTTTTTAACCATGCTTGCTAAACATAGAATGTCAAAATTTTTTATGTGTGATAATGATCCTAACTAAAAGACTCCATATTTTCAGATCTGACACATGAGAATTTGGCCCTGTGGTAAAGTATTCTCATTTATTATAATAAGTGACATATGAGACTTTGGAAAAGCTCCCAAGAGGAACTTCCAACAGCTTAGAGGCAAGTCATTCCAGTTTTTGTCTTGAATCTCCTTTCTGTTGCTAGAAACATGCATGATGGCTAGAGCTCCAACCTCTGAATTTGATTATAAGATGAGCTTGTGAAAAGTCATGGTCTAGGGCAGCATTCTCTGAAATAGGAAAGGCAAATATTTTACACCTTGTGGGCCCCACTTGTTTTCCATTTCATTGTTTATTTGTTTGTATTTGGTTTTGCTTGTATACTTCTTCACTAATAAAACCCATTCTTAGGTATAGGCCATGCAAGAGCACTTGCATCATTATTTACTCACCTCCTGCTCTAGGAAAGAGGAAGAGAAAGATTAGAGAGTCACTCACAAAAACAAAATTAGGATGCCAACTCTATTTCATATGCCTCCAGACTTACTTCACATAAAGAAAATTTAAAATTTAATATCCATCCACTTGAGATACTATTGCCTTGTTTTTTCTACTATATGCAGACAAATGATAAATTATCTAATTGATAAATTTCCCTAGAAGGAAGTGGACCTACTGTCTCAAACTTTTTTTTTTTGAGGAGGAATAGTATTAATAAAAGCAAATTGAAGAAAAAAGTTCAAGAGCACACTAAGAAGAAAAAATTGAAATGAAGGATCTGCTGTGAAGAATATGGAAGAGCATTTAGATAAATATTTTGCTGATTTGTCAGGTAAAGCCAGTTAACTGCAGTCCTGGGAGTCAGGATGAGCAATTCAAACTTGATTCAATAGGTAATAAAGACCTATTGTAGGCTATTAATAATGGGAGGACAAAAGGAAACCATGTTTTATAAGGATTCATTTGTTAGTGATGTATTCTGTACTGAAAAATGGAAGTTACGTGCTGATAACCCTGGAAGACTGAACCTTGAAAGTCTGAAATGACAATGGAAAGAAAAAGGTGATTTTGAGCAATGTAACAAATGCAGGGGCAGAAACAGTGAACCAATATTAGTTAAATGCACGTAAGATTTGGAAGAGGAGAGAGGAATCCAGCATATCTACAGGTAATAAACTTAATAAACTTCTAGTCTTATGTTAGATAACTATTTTTCTGCCATGCACACTCATGTGTAACTTTTAATATTGTACAATTATTTCACCAGAAAATTATTGTTCCAACCCTAGAAAATTGAGTTTCCTAACTTCTTCCAATAAATAACTTAGAATAGAGCTCAATTCATAGCTAAATATTATTGAATTTATCCAGATCAATATAATTATTCAATAGCAATAACAATCGCTATCAATTTTTAGCAGCATATTTGCCAGATGCTAAGGGCGTTATGTATCTTCTTTTGAATCCTCATAACAATCACAAAAGGCAGGTGTAGGACTTACATACAACGATGCATTCTTACCTTCAACATGTAGCATGGCTGCTGGGGAAACCTGCTAGCCAGGAACGGCATTCCTGATTCCCATCACACTTGTCGAAGCATCGGTGTGTATGCTACCAATGAACTTCAGCATGAGTACATAATACATCACTTACAAAACACACTTTACATGGACTGATATGAACAGTTTGCAAGTAAAAGGATGAAAAATTGCTATACCATATCCTGTGTCGATGTGGTGATGAAGTGCAGATCATACGCTATACTGTCTTTCTTTGCTCACCAGTCAGCCAACTCTAGAGGCTCTACAAGTGGACTCCAAAGAAGCTCTAGGAGCAGAAATGGTGAGTGGGGGGCACCCTGGATCCCTGAGTCATTGCATGGAAAAGAGCTACCGAGGAGAGTCACCAGTCATGACAAGAATGAGAAATACACATTAATTATCCTAAGTCATTGCAATTTGTGAGCTAAGTCTGGCCTACTCTAACACAGTAGCCATTATTAACATTACATATACTGAAATAAGACTTAGGAAGATTCACCTAAGATATTAAGTGATAGGACTGAGATTTGAATTGAGAGTACTAAAACTCAGCCTTTTTTCTCACATATTACCCAATACTATAACCTTTTTTATATAAATTTGTGAACGTTTGGTGCTACATTTTTGGTAAACCAGGAGGAAATTATAACTTACGTTTTGAGATATGTTGATCTTGTTCATAAAGCCTCATAGCTAAGCAGTATGGTAACATGCATTGCTAAAGGTTATGTGCATTTTACTTAAAAAGTAACAGTTGCTTTGATGGATTCAGTGATCTAAAATTTGAATATTCTATTAAAAGTCTGACAATACCTTCCAATCAATTTTTCTCATTGGGGTCTAATATGTCTTATAGGAAAGTACAAGAGCTGAGTAGTCAGAACTACCTGGACCAGGACATGATCTGTAGGACCTTGAATAAGATAAACACACTCTCTGAATATTATTATTGTTGTTGTTGTTGTTGTTCATCTCCAAAAGACAGATAAAATCAAGAGTTTTTCAGGATGAGTCTAAATATTCAAAATAATGATGGAAACTTGAATAAATTTCTTGGTATTCAGTACATGGCTACCTATTAAATCCAGAACTACTTAATGCCTACTTTGTGCCAGACATTAATTATGACATTGGAGATACAATTAACAAAACAGACAAAAATCCCTGCCTATTTGCATTCAATATATTCTATTATATTTTTCCCAGAAACCCATAGTAAAACAAGCCAATATTTAGTAATTTCCTGTTTTAACTAACACAGTAACAGGAACAAAATTTATACTCCCATGTAAGATTTATACTCCCATGTAAGACAATAAGAACAATCAAACAGGAAAATTATATTAGACAACGGTTTGGAAAACACTGAGCATCAGATAGCAATGGATAGTAATCTGAGACATCAAGAATGAATGAGATGAGTCTTACAATTGTCCCAGCTTACTACCTTGAAAGAAGCTTTAGGCAGAGGAAGGAATTCAGGTGACTTTGGTGCGCTGAGGAGACAGAGAGGAGAGTCTGGGAGACCCAGGCAACTATTCACTGGACAAACTACTAGAGAAAAGGAAATGCATAGAAAGAATCTGCAGGAATCTGCAAAGAAGTCCCCCTGATTATTGGCCAGAGTTCTGATCAGACATGTGCAGAAACAATCCAAAGGTAGGGGAAGAATCATTCCCAAAGATTAGAGATTCAGACCTCATGAAAAACTAAAATAGTGAGCTCTTTCACTTAAGAGATTTGAAAAATCCATCATTCATGGAGCCTTATGTATTGGAAGCTTGGTCTCCAGGGTGGCAGTGATGAGGTCATGGAAGTTTAAAGAGGTGGGTCCTTCATCCATTCATCAATTGAAGGGTATCTAGGTTGGTTTCACAATCTGGCTATTGTGAATTGAGCAGCTATGAGCATTGATGTGGCTGTATCTCTGTAGTATGATGGTTTTAAGTCCTTTGGGTATAGGCCAAGAGTGGAATAACTGGGTCAAATGGTGATTCCATTCCAAGTTTTCTAAGGAATCTCCACACTGATACAATGGAATATTACTCAGCCATAAAAAATAATAAAATTATGGCATTTGCAGGCATAGATGAAATTGGCTTATCTCACTTAGCATGATATTCTCCAATCTCAAAAACCCAAAGGACAAATGGTCTCGCTGATAAGCAAATGATGACACATAATGGGGGGTGAGAGGGGGGCAAGAATGGAGGAAGGAGGGACTGCATAGAGGGAAAAGAGGGGTGGGAGGGGTGAGGGGGAAGGAAAAAAATTAACAGAATGAATCAAAACTATTACCCTAGGTAAATGTATGATTACACAATGGTATACCTCTACTTCATGTACAAACAGAAACAAGATGTATCCCATTTGTTTACAATTCAAATAAATTTAAAAAAAAAAGGTGTATCCTAGTAGAAGTTGCTTTAGGCCTTGGAGGTACCACCCTCAGAAAGGATTCTTGCTGATCTCATGGAGTGATTTAGTTCTTGCAAGAACAGGTAGTGGTTCATCTAATGTGTGCCATCTCTACCTAATATGTGCATTCTCCTGCATGTGGTCATGTGCAACTTCACTTCTCTGCCTTGTTGTGGCACAACTGAAGGAGACCTCACAAAGGTTGAGCACATTGAAAAGGTCAATGTTGGACCTTACTCCAAAATTGTGATAAAACATCCCTTTTTCCCTATATAGCACCAAGTCTCAAACATTTTCTCATAGAAACACAAAATAAACTAGTATGAATAGCTTCACAAACTGAAAATTCAGTATTAAATTTCCACAAATTGACTTACAGATTCAACATAATCCAAATATTATCAGCAGCTATTTATCTTTTGAGTAGAAATAGTTTCTAAATTCAGGTAGAAATTCAATGATTCTAGAAGAGTCAAGGGCATTTTAAAGAAAATAAATAAAACCAAACCAAACAACCAAAAAACAATCAAAGGTGTAGAAATAACACTAGCAGATTTCAAAATTCATTATAAAGCTACAATTATCAATATAATATGGTGATGGATGTGACTATTGAGAAATTGATCAGTGGAAGATATATAGACCCCTGAACAAATAGAAAACTGATATTTAAATATCGTAGAGGGAAATCAATTGAGAAACGGTAGTATTTTCAACAAGTGTTGCTAAAATAGTTGACTATCTTTAAAAAGGAATGCATCTTCAAACCTTAACTTCACACTATATGTAAAATTTACCCAGAAAAATGGTGGAATGAGACAGACATCACTACCCTATGTACATGTATGATTACATGAATGCTATAAATCTACATTGTGCACAACCATAGAAATGAAAAGATGTACCCCATTTGTGTACAATGAATCAAAAGGCAGTCTGTAAAAATAAAAAAAATAATTAAGAAAAACAAAAAACAAAGATTTATCTCAGTGTGTCATAGTTTCAAGTTTTAAACTTAAATCTAAAACATTTAAAGAAAACAAGGGTGAAAAAACTTAGTGATCTTGGATTAGGCAAAGATTTTTCTAGATTGGAAACCAAAAGCATAATTTATGAAATACTTCATGTTGGACTTCATCAAATCTTAAACTTCTAGTCTTTGAAAGATCAACAGAAGCAAACATTATGTATATTTATTTACATATAAAGTATACATGTTTGTGGAAGTGTTATGATATTAATGCTTGTATGCCTCACAAAATTTGCAAAAGGTAATTCCCAAGGCAGAGGTATTAAAAGTTGTAGCATTTAGGAAGGAATTTACAAGAGGGCTCTGCCCTCATCAGTACTCTGCCCCCATGACTGGATTAGTGCCTTATAATCACTAATTAGAGGGTGAATGTGATGATGGTGTTTGTCCCCTCCAGAGAATGAAATAAAAAATACTAACATGGAAGCAGAGCAACCCCCACTAGATATAGAAACTATGACACCACGATCATAGGTTTCCCAGTCTCCCAGCAATAAATTTACATTTTTGATAAATTACCCACTCTAAGGTATTTTGTTATAGTAGCACAAAAGCACTAAGATAAGAACAGGAGGAATATGTGTGTGTATGTGTGTGCACGCGCATGTGGTAGGGGGCTTGTTCCCATATGTAAAGAACTCTCACAATTCAAGAATAAGAAAGTAAACATGTTAGTCTGATTTTTGTCACTGTGACCAAAATATCCAATAAGAACAATTTAGATTCCATAGTTTAGCTATTGTAAACTGGGCTGCTCTAAACATTGATGTGGCTGCATCACTGTAGTATGCTGATTTTAAGTCCTTTGGGTATATGCCTAGGAGTGGGATAGCTGGGTCAAATGGTGGCTACGTTGGAAGCTTTCTGAGGAATCTCCATACTGCTTTCCAGAATGGTTGCACCAATTGGTAGTCCCACCTGCAATGATGAGTGTACCATTTTCCCACATCCTCACTAACAATTGTTATTACTTGTATTCTTAATAATTGCCATTCTGACTGGAGTGAGATGAAATCTCAGTGTAATTTTTAAATTGCATTGCTCTAATTGTTAGAGATATTGAACTTTTTTTCCATATATTTGTTGACTAATCACAATTCTTCATCTGTGAATTGCCTGGTTAATTCTTTGCTCATTTATGAATTGGGTTATTTGGGTTTTTTGTTTATTTGTTCATTTGTGTCTGTTTGTTTTGTTTTGTTTGACTTGGTGTTAAGTTTTTTGAGTTCTTTATATATCCTGGAGATCAAAGTTCTATTTGAGGTGGTAAAGATTTTTTCCCATTCTGTAGGCCCTCTCTCCATTTTCTTGATTGTTTACTTTGCTGTGAAGAAGCTTTTTAGTTTGATTCCACCCCATTTGTTGATTCTTGATTTTACTTCTTGTGCTTTAGGAGTCTAGTTGAGGAAGTTGGTTCCTATGTTGACATGATGTAGATTTGGACCTACTCTTTTCTTCCATTAGGCACAGGGTCCCTGATCTATTGCCTACGTCCTTGATCCCACTTGTGTTAAGTTTTATGCAAGATGAGAGATAGGGGTGTAATTTCATTTTGCTACATATGGATTCCCAGTTTTCCCAACATCATTTGTTGAATAGGCTATCTGTTCTCCAATATGTTTTGGGGGCCTTTTGTCTAGTGTGAGATAATTGTATTTATGTGGGTTTGTCTTGTGTCTTCTGTACCATTGGTCTACATGTCTGTTTTAGTGCCAATACCATGCTGTTTTTATACTACTAACTCTGTAGTATAGTTTAAGTTCTGGTATTGTGATGTCTCCTGCTTTGCTTTTCCTACTAAGGATTGCTTTGTCTATGCTGGGTCTCGTATGGAACCAGCCTAGGTGCCCTTCAACAGATGAATGTCTAAAAAAAAGGTGGTATATATACACAATGGAATATTACTCAGCCATAAAGAAGAATGAAATTACAGCATTTGCCAATAAATGAATGGATTTGGAGAATATTATGCTAAGAGAAATAAGCCAATCCCAAAAAAATAAAGACAAATATGATATGCAGATGTTAACTCACAATGAGGGGTGGGGTAGAGAAGAATAGAAGTACTTTGGACTAAATAAAGGGAAATAAAGGAAAGGGAAAGGGAAGGGGAATGGGAATAGGAAAGACATTAGAATGAATCAGACATCACTTTCCTATATGCATATATGAATTCATGCCCAATGTAATTCCGTGCTGTGTACAACAAGAAGAATGGGAAGTTACACTCCATATATGTATATTATGTCAAAATACATTCTAATGTCTTTTTTTTTTTTTTTTTAAGAACAACTTAGAAAAGGAAACCTCATGGTTTCAGAGATTTCAGTCCGCAGTTGGCTGATTTCATTCCTCTGGACCTGAGGTCAGACCAGAACATCATGGCAAAGGGAGCAGTGGAGGAAAGTTTCTCAGCTGATAGCACCACAGAGCAGAGAAAGAGCAAGTAAGGAATCCGAGGCTAAGTGTAAACCCCCAAAGCATGTCTACAGTAGCCTACCTCCTCCATCCACACTCTACTTGCCTTTCCAATTATTAACCCATCAAATGGATTAACCCACCAGTGAGGTTAAAAGTCTTATAATAGAATCATTTCATCTCTGAACAGTCCTGCCTCATCTCACACATGAGTTCTCAGGGGATGCTTTATATCCAAACTAAAACTATAAACAAATCATTAAAAGAATGGGCAAAAGCTCTGCATAGACACTTCACCAGCAAAAAATATACAGATGACAAGCACATGGAAAGACCCTCAGTGCCATTAGTCTTTAGGAAAATGAAAATTCACACTATAATGACATACCCTTATTCTCCTCCTAAATTGGCTAATATTAAAATTCTGAACATATCCAGAGTGGTGAAGGGGGTACAGCAACAGGAACTCTAGTGTCTAGTGAAAAACTTGTTCAACTTCTATGGAAAACAATTTAGCTGTTTCTTAGAAGGTTAAATGTGCACCTACCACATAAGCCAGACAGTCCACTCCTGGAGATTTGCATGAGAGGAAAGAAAGCACAGAGGCATACAAAGGCTCCCAAGTATTCACATGAGCATTATCCATGCCAGCCCCACAGGAACATGTCAAATGTCCAACAGGAAGTGGATGGAGAGCAAACTGTTATGTATCTATACGATGGAATATTACCCAGCATAGAAATAAACTATGGAAACATGGACAAATCATCTCCAAAGAATTACACAGAATGTAAGACTCTAGATAAAAGAGCTATGCACTTATTTATATGAAATCATATAATAGTAAACTCATATAGAAAACAGACCTGTGGTTGCCTAAGAAAGGATGGGAGGAAGGGCAGAATGGAAACAAAAAATTTTGGAGATAAAAAAAAATAATAAATTTGCTATTTTGATTAGAATCATTTCATGAGTATATCATCACACTATATATCTTAAATATTTAAATTAGATAATAAAAATCACAACAATTTAAAGTGATAAAATTCAGCATATAATTTGTGTAATTATATACACATTTAGTTTATGTATATTATATGTATATTGTTTGTCATCATATACTTAATTTATTGTATGTCAAGTATACCTTAATTTTAAAATATAAAAATATAAAATAATCATCCCATAAGAATTTTCCAAAATCCAAAGATGTTGTAGATTTTTCAAGTTTGTTGTTTCCCTTCATACACTTGACAACTTGCAACAGGTGTGGAAGTAGATTTGGCATGCAAAAACTGGTGTCTTTTCATTTACCAGAACTCAAAATTCACTTTACAAATTTTGTGGGGATAGAAATAGATTATATGCTGAAAGCTTTTCTGCTGATACATTGCTCCTTCAACAATAGTCAGACCCTGACCATCAGTAGTCACTTTCATTTAATGTATGCTTAGAAAATTCTAAATGAATTATGTGCTCACATCTAAGAAAATTTCAAATTATACCCACGGATGCAGAATGAAAAATGAAAGTCCTCATGCATATCCCCCCACTTCTAAACATTTCTTCATGATTAACAATGAGAAGAGGATGACATGATGATGAGATGCCATTTCCAATCTTTACTGCAGATTGCGTTCACTTTCTTTTGTGAACAGGAAAGTACTTACTTGGGAAGAAATTATGCATTGATTCATGGTCTCAAGAAAAACTGCTGATATTTTGATGAAGCCACCTCAACGTCCTCAAAAAATCAGTGTCCTCTCTGCATTGTTACAAAGCTGATCTGCTTTAAGCCACCTTGCCTTCCAGATAGCACATTTCTTTTTTTTTTTTTCTAAATAAAAGCTGTTCTTTAAAATGATTCAGTTGTCCACTTGATTGATCAGAAGAGTGATTTTTCTTTTTTTCTTAAGAAAGAAAAGATGTGAAGAAAGAGAAATAGAGAGACTTGTTGCATTCCATCTCACCTGATTTTTACCGGTTTCCTTAGCCCAGAGAGGCAGTTCGTGAGATGATATTAACAGAGAGATCTTTATTCCTCAAGCAATGATCAAAAACATAGGCTAAGAAGTAGTGCAGAGAAGCAAAAATTTCTGACCTTAATAGCTTTCTACAGGGAGCATTTGGTTCTATCCCATACCTTCTGCTTCTTGATAGCAAAATGGTTGGATTTTATTCTTGGTGTGTACCATAAATAGACCTGAAAACTATGAGAGGCACAAGTATTCAGGGTTTCTTTTTACCCATAATCTAGGTAGACTGTAGCCATAATATGAAAGTAAACACAAGACAGCTTTACAGAAACCTCCTAGAATTATTCCTAAATGCAGTCCTGTTGTCTTCAAGTACATAAAGTTTTTAAGTGCCAACATTCTCAGAAATGAACTCAATGAACCCCGATAGGTTGGGAAGTTAATGGTATCTATTGAGTCCCCATCGTATACACAACAGTTAAGGACTTTATATTTGTAACCCTTCTGTCTCAAGACCACGTCTGACTGTAAAAAATAAAGTGGAGTCAAGACGAGAATAACCAAACAACTTACCCACCTGTCTTCACTGTCCCTTGTAGGATCTCTACACCACCACTTTTAGACAAGATTTACAAGTATTTATGGGAGTTCTATGGTATATCTCACCTTTGCTCCAATAAATAATCTTTTCAAGTATTATGAAGTATCTGCGATTTGTTTCTTTTCTTAGTCTCTATTTGATTTTTGGCTACTATTAGAACTGCTGATAATCATAAAATGCAGCTAACTGACTTCTACCCTGCCAATAGCGCCAAGAATTTTACAAACAAACGTATGTTCATTTAAAAACTCTTCTTTATAAAGAGTTGATGTGTTTACATGTAAATCAAACCATATCTATAATTTTGTACACCTGTGGCACTCTAATCTGGAATTAAAGCCTCAGAGGTGATTACTTAAATACTTTAAATGGTTTACCAAAATCTGCACCATAGGGTCTACTGGCAAAATGTATTAGAAATAGCTCAAGGTCCTGGGTTCAATTTCTAATACAGCCAATTTAAAATAAAAAAAAAGTTATTAGAAATTTTCAAAGGGTACATAAGGACCCAATGTACCAAATTTGGTCAATGTCTTGGAAGGATTTTCTTCAGCTCTCTTCACATTTTTCTCTAATTCCTATAGTTTGTATTTGCTTTTATATTTATTTCCCCCATATTTTAACTGTTGCATTATAATTATATGTAATGGTGGGATTTATTGTTACATATTCATACATGCACATGAGGCAACAATATATCTTGGTCAATATCACTCTGTATTTGCTTTTTAAATGTAACCCTTTCTTCTTAGACTTTGATACGAGAAGCTGGGGCTGACTGGAAGGATACCAAATGTCTGGTCCCATGTAATACTTGAAAACTCCCTCAGCCTCTGTCCAAATTTTTTTTCTTTAATTTTCAAAGGTTTTCATGCATCTTTATTCTGTCTTACCTTTAAAAATTTATTTTCCAGAAGATTCCTTGTTTCCTTAGGCTATTGGACTTCTTTTAGGCTTATTTGAAAATGCCTGCAAACATTCCATCAAACACCAAATAACATTCCTATCTTGTTATCTTGTTCCTACAGAGAGGAAAATGAAACTTCTGCTATTTAGAGTCCAAGTTACTAGCTCAAATAAGCAGAATTTTTGAAGGAAGAGGGAATCTTGAGAATAAAGTACTTTCAGGAACATAAATTATATTTAGTGACACTTTACCACTGAGATTTATTTTTTGGTCATTGTCCTGCTGTTCAATTAAGACACAGAGCTCTCTGTGAAAATTCTTAAAATCACAGGGTATCAGATTTATCAAGCCAATTTGACACAATCAAGGGAAGTACTTTATTATAAGCATTTAATATAAACATATTATAGGGTAGGAAATACAATTTGTTTGAGTTTGTAACAGAAATCATTGAAGAAATTTTAACTTTGTGGTGAACTATTTAATATAAGCTATTAGAATTCTCTTGAAAAAATTCAGATAAGCACTAAAACTATTATTTGGGATCAACAACAAACATGAAAGCTTTATACTAAAATATGAATCACCCATGTTTTAATTTTTAACCATTAATCCCTGGGATTTGAGATAAGGTAAGATCAACTGCTTTAAAGAACAAATCGGTTAATTATTCGTTTTCTTTTCTTTGCTTTTCCTTTTTCTCTTTTCTTTTCTTTCTTTCTTTCTTTTTTTTTTTTATGTTATGCTCTTTAGTTACTTTTATATTCTGGATATAATGCCCTGTCAGAGGAGCGACTGACCATGATCTTCGCCCATTCTGCAGGCTCTCTCTTCACATTCTTGTTTCTCTTAATCTGCAGAAGCTTTTGAATTTCATGCCATTCCACTTATTGACTTTGGTTTCATATCTTGAGTTTTAGGGTTCTCATTAAAGAATTCAGTGCCTGTGTCAATATGTTGGAGGATTGACCCTGTTTCCTTCTAGCCCTTGCAAAGTTTCTGGTCTAATTTGTAGGTCTGTGGTCCATTTTAAGTTGAGTTGTATACAGGGTGAGAGACAGGGATATAGTTTTGTTCTTCTAAATGTGGATATCCAGTTTTCCAAGATCATTTGTTAAAAAAGTTTTCTTTTCTCCAAGGTATGTTTTGGCACCTTTTGTCAACTATCAGATGGCTATACTTATGTGGTATTGTCTGTGTCTTCATGACTGTTTTGGTGCCAATACGATGCTTTTTTTGTAATTACAGCTCTGTAATATAATTTACAATCATGTATTGTGGTGCCTCCAATATTTCTCTTTCTGCTCTGTATTACTTTGGCTATTCTGGATCTCTTTTCCTCAAATTGGATATTAAAACTGTATTTTTTGAGTTCTGTGAGGAATATCATTGGTATCTTGATAGGTCTGCAATGAATTTGTAAAAAGCTTTTGGTAGTATGTCCTCAACAAGAAATATTATAATAAATGTAGCCAAGAAGTTGAGTGAAACCAGAATTGAACAACATTATGATTACTCAGTGTATACCACAAAGTGGATTCCTGGGATTTTACTTAAAACATGGAATCTTCAACAATGGAAATTAATTTTCAAATATATTTATAACATTTACAGTACAGTATCTGTTGCTACTATATCATCTGAATGCCATGTTTTATATGTAAAAGGTAATATTCCTTCTTTTAAAATAGAGAAGTTTTCTAATTTTCTCTAATTAGAAATGTGTCAGAATTTTCCTATGTCTTCAAGTACTGTATTTAGTCACGAGTGGATTAAATTTTAAGTAGAAAATGAATTGTAAGATAAGAACAAGTTTTGCCTTTAAGATTGCAGTTATTCAGCTTTTCTTAACTTTAATTTGTATTCTGAGGGTTGGTGGTATTTTCAACTCAGTTGCCCTCAAAAACTAAGGTATGGACTGGTTCAGGTTTCAGATACACAAAATCTACATAAACACTTCCATTTTCCCTATTGATTTCTTTTGCAAAATTCTAATTATGCATTACTATAGTTAAATGGCCAACTCCAACTGCACCTAGGAAAAAGTGGGCCTTATCTAAACCACTGAGGTAAAGGAGAAAATGAGTCTTATCCTGGAGGGAATTGTCAACCTGCTTTCCTAAAACAACTGTTAACAAGCTCTGATACAGACTCAATATAAGGAGATCCTGTAAAATTAGATGGTATCCCTGAGCTGATAAAGAGGATTTAGTCTCTTTCTTAGAAACAGAGTCATAAATCTGTGCTCCTCTTGGATAGCTATACCCAAGCAAAATCTTTTCAGTGTACGGTTTCCAAATCATTTTGCATTCTGAAATAATAGACCTGATGTGTTGTCACAAAATAAGTAAAACGAACTTCCCCAGATTCACTGTCAGGACAATCGGGACTCACAAAGTCTCAGTGTATTTATTAGGATGATGGACTTAGAATCAGAAAGTTGGGATTCTGGGCTGGGGAGATAGCTCAGTCAGTAGAGTGCTTGCCTTGCAAGCACAAGGCCCTGGGTTTGATCCCCAAAAAAGGGGATTCCTTCTTTCTAGTCTGATGACTGACCAAGTCATCAAAAAAATTTTTCTTTGTAAAAGAGGGATTGATATAACTGCATGTTTCCTGGGAAGAATACCTGCAGCAATATGTGGGCAATGTGTTTAATGGAGTCCTTGGCCCTCAGCCTTTGCTCTGTCCTTGGTAGCTGTCACTACCATTCCAAACACAGGGAGGTAGCTGACATTTCCATAAGGACTCCTCCCAGTGCTTGAGTCAATTGGAAACATGAGCTGTGGAAATTCTGATTATTTGATCACTGTAACTTCACTTAGCACAGTTACAAAGAGTTACTATCGAATGAGCACGTACTGTGTGTGTATCAAGCTCTATTCTGAATATTTTCTTTGAATTAGATCATTTATTATTCACATAAAACTGTATGAGGTAGAAACTAAAATGTTAATTTACATAGAACAACAAAATTGAGATACAGAATTGCCTGGCAATAAGAAAATTAGTGAGAGGAAGAGGGGGGACTGAACTGCAGATAACCTCACACAGAAGCTATGCTGCCATCTCTACTGTACTGCCTCTCTTACTGAGATATAACAAATGTCCTTAAGGGAGGGATAAGCAAGAATGTTTTTTGGGGGGGCAGGAGGTTCCCTCTAAACTCTCAACATAGTGTCCTGGCCATGGATACATGACGATCTTTGAGAAGATTGAATGTTCCAACACAGTAAAACCTAACACCATCTATAAAGTACCTACTGTGTTCCAGGTACTGACCTTATTTAATCCTCAAACCAACTTTGCACCATGGGTTTTCTTGCCCTCATGGATCAGTCAGGCAGGCTTCCCAAGTATAGCACAGACCCACACTTGAGTGGAAACAGAATTCATTAAAGCTGTCCCTAAAGGCAGTTCTGAGAATTTCTGGGAGCTAGAGGATCATCCATTCTTGGATAACTCTCAGTTAGGTTCACTGCTCAGCCACAAAGCCCACACTGCTGCTGGGATCAATGCTGGATGTTTAAATCACCAACACTGCTCCACTGCTCTCCTTGAGACCTGCTGGCTTTACCCCTACCCTTGCTGGAAATGATTCTTAGTGAAACCACCTTCCTCATATTCAAATTGAAGTCAGGACATCTCACTGGTAGATATTCAGGTAAGGTGTCTGAACAAGAAAAGTGAGTGCAAGGATTGAAACAAAGCAATTCAAGTTTTATCAGGTAAGGAATTCCCTGGTTCCAGAAAATCCATCAGACAAGTGCTAGGGAAGAAAAACAAAGAATTGGCAAGTATCCACTCTACCTCCAGTTTACAGATGAAGTGACCAAGGCTCAGTCTGGATGAGTTGCTCTACATCATCTAAGTAGTAAGCAACAGATGAAGCAGTGTGTCCCTCAGGTGCTGTTTCATCACCCAAGGGTGCTTCCCTACAGACAAAGAAGAATACTACCTATTTGAGAAGTCTCCACAGTTGAAGGAATGGAAGTTCAAGGGAGAAAGGCTCTATTGTGGCTGGGTGATCCCCAAAGGCCTCTTGGAAAGAAACAGTACTTGGTTGACTCCCTAGACTCCCAATTACAAGACTAAAACTCTAATCTAATGTAAATGACATCCTTCAATACACAGAGAAGGAAACTAAGACTCAGAAAAGAACTGCTCTTCTCAAGGTCCCTTGATGGAAAGTAGCTTAAAACTCAAGTCTGTGGTCCTGAGTCCCACCTACTCTGCAGAAAGCTAATGACCCCAGCTGAATGAGCTCACCAGCTAAATCATACCTCCAGCAGGAGTGTTGAATAGACTTTGCATTGATAAGAAGAGCCAGAGAGAAAGCCACATGCTATAGTCTAAGCAAAAAAGAAAAACATTTATTTAGTGTTTAGCTTCTCACAGAATGCTTCTTGCCCAGCTGTCTCCAAGGAGGTAAAAGGTCCTTGCTTATGACAGAGAGCACTCACCCAGCTCCTTTCCTGCTAATGTCAAGTATAGAAGGGGAAAGAAAAGGTCGCCTGCCTTCCTCCTAATGGAGCACTGATGTTCTTAAGAGCTCACAGGGTCTTTTCTAGAAAATGTCAAATTGCACCCATGTAACTTTTCATTGGACGTTAGCTTAATAGCTCTATTGTCCAGTCCATGGGTCCACTTAATTTCTGCCTCTGATTTTAATGTCCAAAGTCAACAAAACTAGAAAAATAATAACAGAAAGGTCGACTTTCAGTTATCTGGTCACGGTGACTTTATAGTGTGTATTTTTGGTCTCAGGCCTGATATAGCTTCTGAGAAGTATGGTATTTTATGATTAAAACCAAGGGTTTGGTGGTTACACAGGCCTGTGTTGAATCACAGCTCAGCAGGTCCCGCTGATGTGTGGCCTTGGACAAAGGATGGAGTGTTTGTGATTCAGTTTGCTTCTTGGTAAGATGAGAATAATGATAAATTTTTAGGGGATTGGAGATGATGCAAGGACTTGATCTTATTAGGGACCTGTTATATATCATAGGTTTCCCTCCTCATTTACTCATTTAACTGAAGCTGACCTCATCTGCTGGGATCTTCAGACTCCTATATTTGCATGTTATGTATAAACACACTGGTAATGTTAATCCATGTAATATTCAGCAACCTCTCAAAGATAAGATTTTATTACCTTTTTTAAAGACAAAGGCACTGAATTGATGAATTTTTAAATGACTGAAGTCAAGATAACTTTTATGTGCCCCTTAGCTCTACTACTAGTACTTTACTTTAGAAAACTTGCAATTGTTCTTTTCTCTGATATTTGAGATGTCAGTCTTCTACAAATCAAAAATATCTTTCTCAAGGATTTGGGATTTGTCCATCATCATAGAAGTTGAGACATCTATGTCCCTATCTCTGTGGGAGGGTAAGGGCCCAACTGAGGTGACCACAGTTGGCAAACACAGATGACCTCATCTCATTCAGCAGCCAGTCTTTCCCAGTCCTCTGGTACTTTTTCCATTAGAGACTCTGGATAACTCATTCCTGGCCAGAGGAGTTGAGTTCAGCCTCTCTACACTGTTGCAATATTCTTGAACTCTGATAGTTTCTTGAATAAAGTCTTCCTTCCCTGTTTGCCTTATCTGATACAATTTGTCTTACATAGGCCCCCAAATTACCTAAATTAAACAAAACAAAGCTGGAATTTGAATTCAGATCTTTTGTGCTCTTTTCACATGGACTTGAGTTGGGATTTCAGATGAAGATGGCAGCCTGAACTCTTATTTTATAATGAACATTGTAGTCAAAGTCTAACTCAAATGGCCTTTGTTTTCTCTTCTGAAAAGTGAGGATGTGGGATTTGAGTCTGTGCTCACCCTCGGACCTGGGAGACCCCTCATAAGCCTCAATAAACAAGGGAAGAGGAGACTAAGAGGACCTTCAGTGAGGGCATCAAGTTTGTTCACTCGAAATAAATAAACTGAGGTCATGTGTTGACTTCCTGTAAAAAGGGTAGGTGCTGCAGCTGGTGAAAAAAAATAAGTCACTGGATTCTGACATTTATATGAATTTTCTTAGTTCTAACATTTTGAAGTTCTTTTTAAAAATTCAAGCTATCTCCAAGGACTTTAAAAAAAAAATCCAGCTTTCCTCTTTCCTTCAGGTTCTGTTTTCAAAATTTAATCTATCCCATATCTTTATCTCCTACTGTTGCTGAGAAACAGATATTCAGTGAATAGACACTACTCAGAAAAAAAATTTACATTTTTATTTAATAGGCCATACTTTGGACATCCTTTCTAAATCGAAGAAAAAAAATAATTCATTGGTGGAATTTCAGATCCCTGAACCAGGAAGACTGGTACAGTTGGCTCATTCATTTTAAGCGGTATCAGATGTCCCCATGTATGAAATCCTCAGGGATTTCAATATGGACAATTTTTACTTTTCTTTTTAAAAAGGTAGCCCCTGACCTCATTAAGTGATTTTCTATACTCCAACCCTCCTAAAATGAAAATAAACAAAATACCCTGCTGATCAAGTTCCTTGTCATTCCAATTCAATCATAATTTTTTAAGCACAAACCATGCTAAAGGTGTCTTATCAAACCATATATCCTGAGGGTCAAGAGATTACGAAAGTCCCAAAGATGGAGAAGATTCCATTTATCATTTTAAGTCTTTTCTCTGATCTACTTTTCAATTGAACCTTGTACAGAGTAGGGGTTAAAACATAGCTAGTTAATTCATGAGTGAATATTTTAAAAATAAAACTACTTTCTGTATTAAAATTATAGCAAATCTAAAGTGAAAGCTTTAAAAAATATTTCCAATCATTTATTTTCTCACATTTCATGAGTTATTACACTTTTAAAAATTTTAGCATTCAATTTTTAAACTTAGCTTCAGTGAGAACCATGTATTAGCATGCCCCAGGCAGGTTTATCAAAATTTCTCACTACCAAAACCTCAGCCTCCTTCAGCTACAAATCCCTGTGGTCTTACTTTGAATAAGACAGTATCATTTCCATCTTCATTACAAAATATTTCAATTATCTGCCTTAGAAATAAGGTTCTATCTCTTAAGAACAATGGTTAGTCTGGGAACTTCAAAGGGCGTAAGGCATTCTCAAGGCTTAATTATGATTATACGTACAATTATAAGTTACGAAATATCCTTTAAAGTCAATGAAAGTTCTTTCACCTATTTAGGTACTTGGAAAACAAATATTCATTGTATGAAGATTTTATTGTTGCTATTTTACTTCTTGTCCAGAGCATTGCTCTTTGCAAATTTGAGGATGGGACTTCTGGGTGTCACTTGGTGTCATCTGACAGCAGTTCCATTGTTTCTACTGGAATTCACAAGAGGAGAGTGGAGTCATACACATAGGTTTATTTCCAGGTATAGTAACCATATAGCCTTAATATTTAAACCCTATGAATTTAATTTCCTTATCTGTAACATCTGTAATCCTTTTTATTGTTTTTCAGGGTTGAGGGTAATATTAAATGAAATACTAGGCCTGAAATACTAGCTCCCTTGGGTCCTCTATAAGAGCACCAATCCATTCAGGAAGACTGACTTTATGAACTAATGTTCTTCTAAATGCATCACCTCCTGATATATTACATTAGGGATTAGAATCTAAGTATATGAATTTTGGGAAGGACACCAACACTCAGACCATAGCAGCAATATTCAAATCACAAAGTATTCTTCACTTAAATCTGTCCTAAATAAATAATAAAGATGTACCTTATGATGTTTGCTCAAGGATAACCATTTCAGAAATACAGTGGAAAGCCTGAAATATGTCCAAATGGCCAGAAATCTAGGTTAGTTTGGTAAATTAGGGAACATATATGATGGAATATTTGAGGGAAAATTAAATATTATAGTAATTTATTTAGTTCAGTAAATATATGTCAACTTTAAGAATCATAAATGTGTGTTCCTGCATGAATGTTATACCTGTGGGTATACGCACTAAAAAGATTGCAGTCTTATTTATAGCTTATGAAATTTAAGTGAACTTTAATTATTTGGGCTTATCTAAATTTTCTAAATTTCATCCAACAAGTATGTTGCTTTTATAATAGTTGCAAAAATAGTCTTTTAAAATGTTTCTTTCCTCTTATAAATTCTTCTAAATAACACCCAATTTCTTTCTTTTAGACATTTTTATCCTTTATATCAGCGTACTCCACTTACTGATTATTTACACCTCAAACTAATGCCAGTTAACCAAATCCCACTGAGCAAGTCACCCAGGATATAAGGAGGGTAGTAGCTGAGGAGACGATAGAGGCAATACATTTTTCTTCCACAAAGGTTTGTGACAGGATCTTGTCCCATCGCGGGAGAGTCAGGCCCCTAACTCGAAGAAGCCCTGGCGCGCCCTCCCCACCTCCGCGGTCTGGTAGGGCGAAGGAGCGGGCGCGCGCTCGATCGAGCGATCGGTCGGCGGCTCTTTCTCCTGCTCTGGCATCCAGCTCCTGGGGCGCAAGCCCGGTCGCCCGGCGCTTCTTTCTTCTTGTACGCAGAACTCCGGCGGCGGCCTATGCTTTTGCGATTCTTCGAGGAGTCGTCCGGGTGGTCGGTGGCGGCGGGCAACTGCTCCGCCCCGCTCCCGGGGAGGCGGCGGCAGCGGCGGGATTTGGCGCGGCAGGGGAGGCGGGGGTGGCCGGGCCGGCCTGGAGGCCTGGCGCCACCCTTCAGGGCCTGCAAGAACCCAGCTGCGGGGGCAGGAGGGAGCTGGAGGATGGTTGGTGGTGGGCTTTCTACTTTGCCTTTTCCTCCTCATGCTGCATTAGTGAGATGTGGGATCTCTGGCAGCAGCTCCGGGGTGGGGATAGGAGCTCCGGAGTAGAAGAGCCGGGTTTGCTTCCGGGCCTAGCCATCAGCTGGCCGAGTGACCTTAGGCAAGTCACTCTGTAATTTATCTGCGCCTCAGTTTCCTCCTCTGCCTGTCGTTGTGTGTGGGGTTGAAAAGCGCTTTGTAAACTATACAGCGTTAGTATACGTAAAGGATGATTATTGTAATTTTTTTGAGTTGTAAGAAAACAGTTACCCATCTGTGGAATTTTGATCTGGGAAACTTGGATTGGAGTTGGAGATCGCCAAAACTCCCAGATATTGTATGCAGAAAATTTGTGGGAACCTGCATTATAAGGAATGATAATCCACCGCTAGCAAGTTTTCAAAGGGGCCTGTGACCCAGAGTTAAGAACAATTCCTGTGTGCCACTTCCTTTATGCCACAGGGAGGAAACTGAGGCCTAGATGTCGTTTGGGATCCTTCACTACCAATTTGAAGCCCCTGTTTGAGTCCCTGGGATATGTGAGCTGTTACTATGCATAATAGATATTTGGGGTAACAACAAGCCCTGCTGGCTTCTATTCTGAATCCTTTCCTTTCACCATGGGGTGACTGAAGGATGGCTGATGCATATGGTACAATGGCACCCAATGTAAAGCAGCTACAATTGAGAGTGGATGTGTTCTGTAGTATCAAGAAGCATATTTAATCTTTGGCCCAGCGGTTCTTTGTTTTCTGCTGTTTATACTGGTGCCTGACTACCTACCTATCTTTGACCATTTTCCACGACCATTTTGCTGTGTGTCACTTGCTCCTATTTTGTGTCCCTAGTTTGTGTGGTTGGTAGTGAACAGGTTTATTTTTAAATGGTGCTGCCATGCCAGCTAATTAATGGTGCACATGGATTTTTAGGAGGCAGGTTCATTGGAACAGGCATGGAATTCCCGAAGATGTTTTGGGTTTTTTCTTCATTTGAAGGTAATGTGCTCTGAAAAGTTTTGTTAAAACTTCTGCTGAAACTCAAAAATCAGCTGTTTGAAACTTTCCTGGCCTGCCATGTATTCTACTTGCTTATAAGTGTGATAATGAGATAGCCAATATGCCATTTTTTGTTTCTTTGTTAATTGTCAGCTGCTTTTTATCAAATTCCAGACCATTATCCAGCAAACACTAAAAATGTCTGAATAGTTGAATTTTAAACATTTTAATTTTGTGGAGTGGTGCTTACCAAGTGGTACAGCTCGAAGCAAGAGAACATGAACACTTAAGTGTTCATGTTAAGTTCATGTTCTCACACACTTAGTTTGTCTGATTAGATTTTAGCAATTATGCTGTTTCATTCAACTGTCTTTAAAAAAAAAAAAAAAAAAATCAGTTGACTATTCCCTTTACCTAAAGGGCAGAGACAAATGATTCACTTCCAGGGGAAAAAAAAAAAAAAAAAAGACTTTTTTTGGAGAAAACTGTGTTGGTCTTTAGCTCTTTTATAATTAAATCTGGATGTACCTCAAAAGAATCTTAAGACTGTGGTGATAAGAGGTTTTCCTCCAGAAAAAGGAGAAAAATAACAACTGGAACTCAAAGCTTGAAATTCTGTGACAAAACATGAACTGTCCAGGATTGGAGGTTGAAAGTTTTGCTACAGTGTCCTGCAATCATTGAAGCAGATAACTTTTAGTAGCTGCAGCCATGGACTCCACATTTTCAAGAACTGGACCTGCAACCCAGAAGAGCTTGTCAGAATGTGGCAGGAACTCTGGAGGTAGTTTTTTTTGTTTGGTTTCATTTTGTTTTGTTTTTAATTTTGGAACTGTTGACCTTGCTGTGAGAAAAGAGGCAACTACTAAGCAAGCACTGCCACCAGCTATGTTACTGGGAATTAGAAGACCTGAGTTTCTCTTCAGACCTTCAGTGCAAACTGACAACACTCCATCCAAAGTGAATTATGTCCTGTGCCTCCTGATTGCTGAGTGTTCACCTGGACCTTCTGACCACCTTCCTTCTGCTAGTCCATCTGCCTACAGACCTGGAACTGGATTTTTGCTCATGGTGATTCCTACCACCTTACTACTGAAGAAGGTGTCATTCCAGTGGACACTGTGACCCAAGAGGAATCCAGCCATCATGATGTGGCCTTTACCTCCACTCCTTTCCTGTTGTACCCAGATTCAGCACAACCCTTTATAGTATAGTCAGAGTCCTCAAGTCAAATGACTGAGGCTATTTTATCACAAAGGCCCACTTTTTTTCCATGAATGTACATGTCATTTCTTCAGTTAAAGCCTTCAGAGACACACAATAAACTTGGACCAGGGGATTTATAATTGTCGACTCTGTCTAAAGAAAGAAAACACCTCTTTGAGAACAGCCTTAGACCATGTCCTTACAATCTCAAAAGACTGAAGTTCATGGACTGTCTTGGGATCCCATCAAGGTCTCTGGACTCTGTTCTTTTTCTACTTCAAATCTATAGTAGCCTACTAGATGAAAAAGCAGATACTCTTAATCAGTTGGGATCAAAAGAAGGCACAGTGAATTCCTTATAGCATCTTCTTTGGGATTACTCAGGAACCAGAACTCTTCACAAAACATAAGAAATTCTACCAAGGAATCCCTTTACCTAATGGCATCTCACAAGACTACAGACTTGAGAAAAGTCCTCTTGATACATCAAGATAGCACCTATATGGTAATCCCCTCTGTTTATATAGCACTTTACAGTTTCAAAGCACTTTTACATACATTTATCCCAGTTATCAAAATAACCTGGGCAGGACTTATCCCTCTGTCCAGTGTATATATGCTGTATACACAGTTCATCCATTGACCAGTTGGTAGTCATCTATATCATCATAATGTCCTGCTGATGAGGTATCACAGTGCTTGTACTCAAGTCACTCTTATTTTACTTAACAGTGGTTCCAAAGCACAAGAGTATTATGCAAATCTGTAATCCCAGGAGTTTGGGAGACTGAGGCAGGAGGATCACAAGTTCAAAGCCAGCCTCACCAAAAGTGAGGTGCTAAGCAACTCAGTGAGACCTGCTTTTAAATAAAATACAAAATAGGACTGGAGATGTGGCTCAGTAGTCAAGTGCCCCTGAGTTCAATCACCAGTACCCTCCTCTCCCCAAAGAAAAGTAGTAATGCTAATAATTCAGGTATGTCAAAGAAAAGCCAATAAGCACTTTAAGTGAAAACAGTAAAATTCCCAACTTAAGGAAAGAAGAAAATTTAAAAGTGATGTACTGAAGTTGCTAAAACTTACAGTAAGAAGGAATCTTCTATCCATGAAATTTTGAAGAAGAAAGATAAATATGTGCTATTTTTTCTGTCACACTGCAAACTGCAAAATTTACAGCCACAGTTTGTTAGAAGATACAAGGCTAATTACTCTCAAGGATTCCAGGCCTCTGCTGAGGGCTTGGTGTATATACTCTGTGAATAAGGAGAAACTATTTCATGCTTATTCTAATATCCTGATCATCACAAGGATATATTTAGAAGTTTATTTGCAAGGAAGTATCTGCTAATCTGTCTTAAATTTGGACTTCAGGCAAAGGGTGACCTCCCTGAATAAGGGTCAAAACTTCAACATTTTTACTAGTTTTAGTACATATTAGCTTTGAAAGATTGGGGATATAACTTGGAAAACATGAACACTTTCTTAGAAGTTACAGCTTATTCAGATGCAATAGAGACACCTGAATGAGCATATAATCTGCACTGGGGGAGTCCAGGAATAGCGTCCTGAAGGAAGTGACAAAAAGAGATCTAAGCTGAGATCTACAGAGTTAGCCAGTATAAGACAGAATCACAACAGGGTGCCGAGTTTTATTCTCAGTTAATTAAGTGTCCTTGTGTTAGTCAGTTTTTCATCTCTGTGATCAAAATTCCTGACAAGAACAACTTCGAGGAGGAAAGATTTATTTTGGCTCACGGTTACTGAGGTTTGAGTCCATGGTCAACTGGTTCTATTCCCATGGACACAAGGGGAGGCAGACATCATAGTGAAAGGACATAGTGGAGAAGAGATTCTCAGCCCATGGCAACCAGGAAGCAGAGAGTGAGCGGGAGAATGAGAATAAGAGAGAGAGAGAAAGGGAGGGAGGGAGAGGGATGGAGAGAGGGAGAGAGGGCAGGGCCAGAGAGAAGATAAAGTCTTCTAGGGCATGCCCCTAGTGTCCTACTTCCTGTCATTAGTTCCCACCTCCCATAGACGATTCAATCATTAGTAGATTAATTCATTTGGTGGATTAATTCACTGATGAGGTCACAACCCTAATGATAGAATCTTTTGCCAAAAGCCCTACGTGAACATCACTGCACTGGAGAGCATGTTTTCCACACATGCGTTTTTGGGATATATTTCACATCCAAACTCTAATAGCCCTTGACTTGCCTGGCTGCACTCATGGAAACAGGAAAGCTAAAAAATAATCATTCTCTAGACCTCAAAGTGAAGCTTCACTTGAACCAGATTACCAGTGATATTTCAGTTCCTGATCATGTTAACTCATCTGGTCTGGTCATCATCAAGGTTCCCTTAGAGGTGGGGATTCTGAGAACATTTGAATTCTCATCCGTCCATCTATCCATCCTTCCATCCTTCCATCCTTCCATCATTCATCTACCCTTCTATCCAAACTAACCATTGGTAACTTATAAGTCGTTGTGCTTGATGACATGATGATAAAAAGCTGGAAAACTTCACAGTTTATGGATTTTAAAAAATCTAATAGGGAGGCCTATGTCAAGAACATGTGGTGGGTCACATATAATGCTGGAGTAGTTCAAAGACACCATGTTTTTGAAGCAGCACATGCCCTGCCTCCACTTTATGAGGCAGTTTGTCTTCTGACCTTGCAGCATTCTTTACATGCCATTACTACAGATACTATAATTCTTTCCTTTTGGTATTTAACATTTATTGTGGGAACATTATTTATCAAAGAGTAATATTTTGAAACTTAATAAAGCAAACACAGAGACGGTTCACGATTAACACTGGTACAGTAGTGCCCTTGGGTCAAACATTTGCTTTACTAAATGCCAAGCAGTCTCCAGTTTCTAGCAATAAAACATGATTTCATTTGTCTTCAGTGCTGTTGGAATGCCTCTACAGTAGCCTTTAGGCAACAGAGGCATAATTATGATTCCACCTTCAGTAAAATCAAATGTCATCCATGGACACTCAGACCAATTAGAAAGAGGGATGTCCAGAAGAGGATAGTCAAGAGAAGAAAAACTGTTGCCCTCCAACAAAAGAACCATCAAAGGACATTTGGGATGTTAGCTGCAGGTCATCTATGTTTGTGGCAAAAATATCTTGAGAAATATTGTGGAAACTATTAATAGGAGAAAACTTTTCAGCAGAAGCAACCTGGATGATGCTAGCAATCCTATCACTCCTTTGCTCAAAGTCACCCAATGGCTTCTGATTGCATTTAAATGGTTCTCTTCAGGGGCACCAGCAGTGTCTTTATGGTCCACGACCATAGGTTTTCTTGTTCCTTTCCTTCATTTCCAAACCTTTACAAAATCAGGTGCTTACCCTGCCTTCTTAACTCCATCTCTTTCATATTCTTTCTTTTCAATTCCTAAATTCTTTAAAATCAAGAGCTTACACTCCTTTTATGTATGATCTATCAAAATGTATAAAGGCATCCTACTATCATGTACAACAAATTAGAACACATAAAAAATTTTAAAAGAAGAAACAAGTTTTCATGGACAAAAATGTATAATTTATCACATGCAACATGATCTTTTGAAGTATGTATACAATGGCTCAATGGAGGTAACTAACATGAATATACTCATGTACATATACATATTTTATTTTTATTTTTACAGACTGCATTATGATTCATTGTATAAAAATGGTATACAACTTTTTGTTTCTATGGTTGTGCCCAATGTAGATTCATATCATTTATGTAATGATTTTTGTGGTGAGAATATTTAAAGTGTCCTCTTGAAGGTTGCTGAGAACAGAAACATTGTTACTAACTAGTCACCCTGTTGTACAATAGAGCTCTTGAACTTATTTATCCCCCTGGCTAACTGAAATTTCCTGTGCTTTGACCAATATCTCCTCCATCCCAGTCCCTAGCAGCCACCATTCTACTCTTTCATTCTATGAGATCAAGTTTTACCTATGTGTGATCTTGTACTTTTCTTTCTGTGCCTGGCTTAACATAATTTCCAGATTCGTCTATGTCATTCCACATGACAGACTTTCCTTTATTGTTTTTAAGCTGAATATTATTTCCCTGTGTTCATGTGCCACATTTGCTTTATCCGTTCCTCCATAGAGGGACCCAGGTTGTTTCCCCTCTTGGCTTTCTGAATAGCCTGCCATGAATGTGAAAGTGCAAATGTCTCCTCAGCATTTCTGTTGGATGTGTACATAGCAGGGGGGCTGCTAGGTCACACAGCAGTTCTAGGTTTAACTTTTTGATAAGCTTCCACACCCTTTTCCATACAGGCTGTGGTAATTTGCAGGGTTCTGTCCTCCCCACATTCTCTTCCAGGCTCCATTGCCTTTCATCTTTTGGAGGTAACTGCTTGCGGGTGTGAGGTGACATCTCCCTGTCCTGTGGTGCAGAAGACATCTTTGGCTCCTGGAATCTTCCCACACGCCTCTTGTCTTCACACTTACAGTTCCTTCTTCCCAGGAGGCTCTTCCTATTTGCTCTTTGCAGAAGGGATTCTCTTATCACTCAGATCTCAGAGAAATGTCATCTACTCAGAAAGATCTCTCTGGTTCAAAGAGCCCCCTCCCTTCTGCTCATTTCTCTCCTTTTAGGTCACTAGTCTTGACCCCACTGGTTCATTTTACTTTTTCTTACAGTACGTTTTGTTATTGTAAATTATTCTAATTCATGGTTTTTTCTCTGTTGTTGCTCTGGAGTTTTCTTGGGTTTGAATCCCATTTCTATCGGTTATTGTTTGGGTGAACATGGCATGATAACCTGAGCTTCAATTTCATTACTAGCAAAAATGGGGTGGGGAGAAGTCTTACATCATAAGGTTGTTACGAGAATTAAATCAATCAAAATGAGTGTGTTAAAGTCATCATTATTGTTATTTGTCTCCTCCATTAGAATGATAATGGTCAGAATCTTAGCTCTAAGAATCTTAGCTCTCTAGTTCATTGCTGAATCCCTAGTAACTATTACAGATTTCACAATAGTGGATATTTAATCAATATTTTTTAAATAAATGTTTTATAGGAGAGGGCCCATGGGAAGATAAAAATTTATAGGGTAGTAGATCTAAAAAAGCAATTTAGGCCAGAGATGAAAAGAAAGTCACTATTACATAATGAAGCAGGTGAGAGGCATATTGTTAGCACCATTTGCTGTGACCTAATATTAATGAGACCAAGAAGATAGGTTTGGCACCTTTGTGTGCTGCATGTAGGTGTGTTCTATGCTGGGGTCATGCACTCAACATGCCTACAGCTAGTCAGTGGTCTCATGCATCGATGCCTGGAATCAGAGAGAGAGAACAAAGAAAATCTATCATTTATGGCTAAGGAAAATGCATGTGGAGGTGTATTCCTAATAAAGAGTGGCGTGATTCTTGGCATTGACAACATCATGTATTTCAGTGTCAGTTCTCCACTGAGTTCAAGCTACCTAGTACACTTGATCCCATTTCGGCAATATTTCCAATGCTTAACAATGCCACATGAGACAGAGCCTGGGATTGAAGGAACTGAGAAAGCTTAGTTATCTCCTTTCCTGAAATACTTTTGGCTGCCACCAGGTACTAAGGTACTAAGTTAGCACATCCAAACAGGAGAGTGGAACTTTCTAATACATGAAATTGCCAAAAATTGTAAAAATGTTTTTCTTTAGTATAATTGTGAGAAATAAAAACACTGAGTAAGACAATATACATGACTCTTGATTTGACTTTTAACACAATGCTTTTTTTTTTTTTTTAATTCATATTGAACCCAGATTGGGGAGAAATCTTCATCATTCTGTGACTATGGCTTTCATTTCAGAGTCGCTTTTATCTTTCATATGAAAGAGACCCTCCTCTTGATGATTTTGGGTCTCTAAGAGATTCAAAAGTTTCTGTTTCTCCTTCCTCCCTGACTCTTCCTCAATCTCCAGCTCTCCTCCTCCATCTCACTTCCTCCCACTTTCTTTGCCTACTCTTCCTCCCTGGTGCATGGTTACAGGCTTTTGCCTCCCTCAGTCTATTCATATGAGCAAGACACACACAACCCAACAGGTTCTGGAAATGTGAAATCATGCCAACAATCTGAGGAAGAATGGGTAAAACTTGTCATTATCATCATTATTCTGATGGAACTTTTAAACTTATTCTTGCAGAGAAAATTCTTCCAGTTTAAATTCATCATTTGAGAAGGTTTTCAATTCCTTTCACCCATTTCCACAACGTATCCACACTGGGATCTACCACACCAGCATACAGCTATGAGAAGCACCTTGGAAAGAACAGTTTCCACTGGATGGACACAATCTTTCAGCTACTTTTCTTAACTGTTCTTTTTGTTCCCAACTCCTTCATCACACTGTTGCTTGTTCAACACTGAGTACATCTTTCAATACAGGTTTGAAATAATGATTTTTCTCTCTTCTAAATTATTGAGAGTTATCTCCTTTCTTCACTCAATCATAAATAACCTAATCCTTACTTCAAGTAAATAGCTGTCAATCTGTCTTTGCTAGATTTGTTTGTCAGCTTTTCATCTCTGTGACAAAATACCTGAGAAATATAGTTTAGAAGAAGGAAAGATATACTTGGGCTCATGGTTTCAGTCCATGGTCAGCTGGATCCATTGCTATCGATTGGTGATGATGCAGAGCATCACAGCAGAGAAGGTGTTATCGGAGAGGCTCACCTCATGTTGACCAGAAAGGAGAGAGAGATGGGCTGGGGACAAGATACAATCCCCAAAGACATGCCTCCAAAGACCCATTTCCTTCAAGTAGGTCCTACCTCCTTTAGTTTATACCACTTCCCAGTAATCCATTCAAGTTAATGATTAATCCACTGATTTAATTTAGAGCTTGCATTATCCAATCATTCCCTAAAAGCCTTACCTAGGAGCACAACTGCATTGGGAACCAAGACTTCAACACATTAGCCTCTATGAAACTATTCCAGATCCAAACCATAACAATATATATGCATACTTTCTGCATACATAGATACTTTTCCAAGCTTATCCTCAATATCTTTTTTAAAATTACTCCCTTTTACCCTCACTCTTTCATTCTATTTTAGGAAATTTCTCTTCTAAATCTTTATTAAAGATTATTCACAAATTGTTATGAGAATCAGTGGCCTGAGAGAAATGGGATTCAAAGCCCAATTCTTTGTACTCACACATGTGGCAACGCTACAAACATTCCCAGTTGTTGCTCCTGCTGTGGACCTGAAACTACTACTAGATAGTATCAGAGGGTTTTTAAAATTTTACCCTGGGGAAGTGGGAAGACAACGAAAGCAGAGGTGGGTTAAAGGAGATATACCTGCAGGTAAAAATTTGCTGAAGAGTATAGATGACCTTATCAAGCAACTGTAAGTGAAATTGGTTCAAATTCCCTACCATACAATCAAAGGATTTTAATAATATTCAAATAAGTATCTCTTTATGCATTTAAATAATTTTTCTTCCTGCCTTTCTTTTTCAGCACATTTTTTAAATAGCCCAAAATTAACAAAAGCAACCACCAAACATCATATTTTATGATAGTATGAACTTTTTATTTTTTCTTGAATCCATATGTTTGACTTAAGGCAATGATGGAATTTTCTTATTTCATTTTATTCAGGGCAATATGGCAAGAAGTAATTCATTTATTTTTGTTAAACCTCTAAGGGATAACTCTGCTGAAGTAAAAAATTAAATTTACCACTCACATGAATTTATGGTATATTTATGATAATTCTCAAGAGCAGAGCAGAATGACACTTATTTAAAAAAAACAGTACAGCTGTTTTATATGTATATTTAAGGTTCTCATTGTAAACTAAGCAACCACAGAATTCCAAGGAAGCTAACAAACAGACACAGGAATTCAAATGGGTTTTCTTTCTACTGACTGGGGAAAGAAATATAAAATCTGATCATTGCTATTAATAAGGGGAAAAGAGCATTCAAGACATCTGGTCAAATAGCAAAGGACTGTAATCTCTTGAGGTCTGCACATGCCTACTCATTGAGATTCTGACCTAATTCATTGAAATTCATTTTTGTTTACTTTAAATATGCGTACTCTCCCTTGCTGGGGACAGAGGACACTAAGTGGGAAGTTTAATGGAGTTTTGATTTCTTGAATGAATAGGGAAGCACTTGTCAGGAACACAATGCCTATAAGTCAGTCTGGCTGCATTAGGGCCCTACAGCACGCTGGCGGTTAGAGCCTTCTTATTCATTTTCTAGTACTATCCTTCCTTCAGCAGGTTTTCAGCTCTTCCTGCAGGTTGTGCACCCACGATGCTTCACATATTATGACAAAATACTGCACTATTCTAATTGGCCTGAGACAAAATAGAGATAAACACAAAATAACCTCCTGGCTTAGAATGGCATGAGCACAGGCTATCTATCCCAGCAGCCCCAGGACTGGAAACTATGTACTTCACTAGCCAGATGAATTTTGTAGAGATGCTCAATTTTTCTAAACCTTAGTTTTGTCATCTGTCAAATGGCTTTTAAAATTCAGTGCTGATGTTAAGTGGCTCTAATTCCCAGTTCATCAAGTAGGTATAACAGGAGAAGAAAATCTTCATACATGTGTAGCACTTGACCCATAGTTGACAAGAAATTTTACTTCTCTAAGGAGAAGAAAGATTGGCTATATTATACAATTTTTTAGATATTTCTCTTGATCATGATTTTTGATTGGTGACATTGTTTCAAAGAGTTCTTATAATTGTCATGGAGGTGCTATCTTCTAAGAGGGCATTTTGTGTTGAAGGAAAATCTTGCAGGGGAATGCAAATCTTAAAAACAGAAACCTCTTGACTAGCCATATTTTTAACTTTAGGCGCTTATACCACTAAATGCATAGACCACAAGTCCCAATTCACTTGTACCTGAATCAAGTGAGGTATTGATTCAAACTCAGGCTTCTATCCCTTCTCACCACCTGTTATGAAAAACATTAAAGATGATGACAGTAGCAATATCTTCACTTTTTTTGTTATTTTGTTTCTAAAAATATGATTTTGTACTATATAGAAAATTTTTCTGAGATATTCAGTACAGTTTTGGCAATTTTAACACATTGGAAAAGAAAACTTTAAATAAATGATTTTTGAAATTAAACTAAAAATAAGTTTATTGATATATTAACTTCCTCACCTTCATATATGGATTAGGATTTCTTTCTATTTTGAGTATCGACCCTCTACCCACAACATCACCTGGATTTTCCCTTCATAGCCTTACCTATCATGGTAATGGATTAATTTCTAATGTCATTATTTGTTTATGACCTAACTTATTAACAAGACTGTAAGATTTTTAAGGGCAGGAGATATGCCTGTTTACTATCTCATCATTAGAATCTATAAAGGAGTTGGGCACAGAGCAGGCCCTAAATTTTTTTTTGGAGAGGCAAAACAATTTATTATGAGCAAATAGCCCTGGAAATAGAAAGGCCTGGATATGAATCTGGATAAAAACTTGTGATTTCTGTGTAGAGGGCAAAATTAAGTTCCATAGTCTGTTTTTTTTTTAATGAAGAGAATAATTATGCTGTAGTTATTGTAAAGTTTACAATAATGAATCATAAATCACATATGATTGTACCTGACATATAAGTAATGGCTGCTATTATTACCACAATTTCTATATACTGGGTATATGTAATGCTAATTTTTAATCTGATGATAAGGATCAGGCCTTGGTCAGAGGCATCCTTCCCAAGAGGATCACCTTGCTCCATATGCCTTTTTCAAATCCATATCCAGCCCCTGGTCCTTGCTGATATTTGTAAACCTCAACTCTAATCTTCAAGTAACTGTGGGAAACACCAAGCATGATCTCTGTCCCCTAACCATGGACAGTAGTGTTACACACAAGTGAAAGAGGGTGTCACCTAATGAGAGTGGTGCCCACAACACCTCTTTCCATCTTGAAGCAAGTGCCATTTCTTTGTCTTTGTTTTCATTTTTGTTGGAGTGTGGGAGTGGTAGAGGAACTTCTATGTTCCAGACATGGGATCAGGTGGTAGAGACTAAATGATAAACCAGGAGAGTTGAACAAAACCCGAAAACTGAAAGACAAAGGTTAGCAAACAGTTATCAATCAACATTCTTAACTCCACAGACTTTAAAGGCAAATCCAGAGGCGCTATGCTTTATTTGCCATCCTTAAAAAAAGAAAAGAAAAAAGACAAGGAAAAAGAAACCCTGATGGCCAATAGGGATAAGACTCTATTTACATTTCCTTCCACCTCCCAAGCCCATGCAAATTAAATGTGTTATTACATTTAGATGACACAGCTGCTCTGATGCTCTTTCCTCACAGCATTTATTTGTGAGTTTCAAAGGTTTCATAAGGAAATCTTGAAAGGAAAAAGTAAATATTTTGAAAAGGAGTTATAATTTATAAGCAGTAATCCCTTCCCTACATAGGTAAAGAAAGGCAAATCTTGGTAAGATCTGAGAGTAGTGGTTTCAAAAATAATAGCATTACCCTGAAATTCAATCTGCTAGCATCATTTTTCCTAGGAATCCCTCTATGCATTCAATTTTTTTTTTTGTCATTTATTACAGTAAGAAGCAAAATGGTCCAAAAGAGAATTGTTTGCACTTAGCGCAGAGATATTCTGAACAAAGAATCTGATGAAGAGCACAGACACGGAGGTATAAAAAATAACACATTACCTATCCAGTATTGAGTCACCTTCTCATCAGACAGCTATGTGTATTTGATAGCAAAAGAGAAAGAAATCATGTTTATTGGAATGTTCTAAGGTGTGATAGTGTACACATGCTATTTTAAAGAAATAAGAGACTGAGATATTAATGCTGCCACACATAGAGACTGGAAAAAAATCCTTAAATGATCAATTATATATGATAAAATAATGGAAGGTAAATACCGTTCTTCCAGACCTTCTTATCCTACAAGGAACCTCCATATCTGACACTACTATAGGTTTATCTGTCTTTCTGGTGCCATATAATCATTAGAATGTTTTCCCGAATGTGTCAGAAAGATGCTCCCTAGAGTTGCAAGATGTGGTCATGTATGCAAGACCAGGATGCTAGTTAGCAAGGAAATGAGGATCAGAGGTGCACATTCACCATGACCAGTGCTCCCAATAATGAATTACATCTGTACCATCCTTCAAAGATGAATGATTCATCGTGGATGAATCCCAATTAAGGGTGTCAGGGTTAGTCCCAAATAACCTGAACTTACTGGAAAGGAAGTGATATTTTTATTCTTGATCTGTAAATTCTAACAGTCCCTTTCACTGATTATGCACCCACAGGTAAAACAGAGGGCCCACGGCCTGGCACATAAGAGGCACACCATGAATGTTACTATTGCAGTTATTTTTCTTACTAAAGTGATATGACCTCAACATCAATAGATCTGTTTTTGCGTTTACAAATGGAGATCTAGATTCATACCTCTCCCTAGAATTCATCCAGATCACATTGTTTTATATTGTACTTAAAGATATGAATGGATTTTGAGTTATTTTCTCCAGACTTAAACCTTGCTTGAGATACTTACAAGCAGATATCCAATTATACTCAGAGGGAAAATTTGTTGCAGTTCAGCAGAGTAACTTAACTGTGGGGTAGTCCACCAGTAGGTAATGTCAACATTCTCTTATAGCTAAATAGTTTCATAAAAATGCTATATTGCTTTAATTCCATGATGCTGTCTATTTAGGGCATGTCATTAGTTTAGTCTTAATTTTTTTTTCCTCTCCTGAGGAAATCACTCCATTTAATGTACATATTAATTATAAATCATATCATGGTTTAAAAAACATTTTAAGATAACAAATTGCTGTTTTAAGTTGAAGTCATTGACAGTAACTTGCAAGCATAAAAATCAGCACACAGAATCTTACATACTTTCATGTTCTTGAATGTCAACTTTATATTATCAAAAGAAAAAAATTAGCACAAACCTAATCACTCACATTTTATTAATGACAGTTGTCATTATCGGTCCATGTCTGGTTTATCCAGTTTTCACTACTTAGCAGTATAACTTCTAACTCTAACCTAACTAACCAATGGCAGAGGTACCATTTCCTCTTTACAAATGCTAAGTCCCAGAGCAGACTTTCCCTAGTGGTGACTTCCTGCATTACAGCATTGTGTAGATTCATCATTATGCATTGAACAGTCAAATGTATCTGTTGTTCATTTAAAGGCAGATAAATGTGTGAGATCTTTCATCAAAAAGAAAATTAAAGGGTTTTTTCTGCCATTTATTACCTTTGTATTGTTCATGTAGACAATTCACATTGATATTACTTGACAGACAATTTGTTCGTATATTCTCAAGTGGTAAATGTTCTATAGGAGGGGTTGGCAAACATTTTCTCTAGAAGTTGTACAGTAAATAAGCTTTGCAAGCTCTAAGGTCTCTGTTTCAATTACTCAGCTCGGCCATTGCTTCATAAGATTAAAGATCAATATTATAGAAAAGAATGGGCATAGCTGTAATACAATAAATCTTTATTTACCAAAATGAATGGGTTAGATTTAACCCTTGGGTTATAATTTGAGGACCCATTGTAACTGAGGGCAGAAAATTAACCTTAATGCTTCAGTTTTTACCAAATAAACAATATTAGGCAAGAAGCATTTTAGTATATGTTTATTAATTCAAGAATTGTGTTTATATATTCATTTAACAATCACTGTGTTCTTACAGGGTGTAAGGCAGTGTTTTTTCTTCTACTTTCTGAGGTTGTGGTAGAGACTAAGAAAGACAAAGTCCTTGCTTTAATGAAGCTTACCCTTTAGAGGTGGGAAACAGGACATAATAATTCAATACACATCACCATCAGTGCATGAATATGAGCAAAGGTAGTTCCTCTGGAGGCTACTGGCAGCTGGCAGTGGCCAGGAAAGATCTCTCAGAGAAAGGCACATTGGAGTAAAGACACCTGCAACTAGCAGTGACCAGGAAAGATCTCTCAGAGAAAGGCACATTGGAGTAAAGACCTAGAAGATTTCCAGGACACACAGTTCCAGAGGCAGAGATGAAACAGTACATACTGAATAAGACAGGTGTGGCTCCAGGACAATGGGACAGAGAGAACAGTGATGGAATTACAAAGAAGAATCCAGAACATGTAATGCCTTGTAGATGATATTTAATCCTAACACAGGCTGGCACACCCGTGTGTCAGGGGTAATATATGTTACACGTGGTTCCTGTTTCTGTGCGGCATTAATTTCAGAGTTAAACTTCAGATAGTGGTAAACACAGAACAGGGCCAGCTGTGCAGGTGATCTTGGCAGTCACACAAAACCTGGAGCTCAGAAGGCCCATGCTTGATTTTCTGTTCAATGTTTCATCTTAAAATTTATATGATTTTAACATGAGGCTCCATATCTTCATTTTTCATCAGGCTGCACAAATTATTTAGCTGTCTTTCACTATGATAGTGAAAATCCAGGAGTCTATGGAAGCCAGAGAAAGGGTCTAAATGGATTCTTTGGAAGGCAGAGGGGAAGTGAGGGAAGGTTTCCTGAACAGTAATGCAGAATTTATTGGTTGATGTGGGAAGAAGACCTGAAGAGAAGCAGGTCCAGAAGAAAGAACAGAGGTAAGAGATAATGACTGAAAAATGGTCGCAATGTTTCAGGTACCAATGAAAGTTTGTTAGTGGGCTGGGGAGATAGCTCAACTGGTAGAGTGCTTGCCTTGCAAGCACAAGGCCCTGAGGTTGATCCCCAGTACCACAAAAAAAAAAAAAAAAGAAAGAAAGAAAGAAAGAAAGAAAAAAGAAAGTTTGTTAGTGATATTTTGTCCTGTTTGTTTTAGGAAAATAATACTCAAGCCCCATCTATGACCCTAGCCCAGGTTGCCCCACAAAATGGTTACAATTTTGCTTTTGGTGTCATGCAAGCTGCTTTTTATAATCAATTAGTTAATTGTGTGTTGCTTTAATTATGCACACATTAAGAATTCTTTATGTGTCACAGCTGAACTCAGGAGAAAGTAAAAATTGCTGAGAAATTCTTCAAATATGGAGTACAATATACCAATGGATCTACTTGGTGACTGGAATGGTGTTTTCATAGGATCCTATTCATGCTTATAAACATGTTTTATCAGTCACCTGTCTCAAATAGTCAAGAATTTGGATAAAACTTCACATTCCCCCCAGCATGCGTATTTTCTGGGTCTGCAAAGCCCTATCTAATCCTCATTCAGTATTGACAACATTCTGCAGTTCGCAATTTTATTTTAAAGTCAGAAGAAGAAAATGGCAAATTATTACCTGTTTTTTAACATCCAGCCAGATAATTAGTGAATCAGCAATTCAAACTCTTGAGCATTTCTGTATACAAAAGGGGAGGGAGGCTTTACACACAGCAATTTGAATGGCAATGCCTGCAACAGATAGAAGCAGGGAGCAATTTGAAAGAATATGAACAATGGAGTTGCACTAAAGAATTTCACAAATTTTACTTTATCAAGTGGTTTTTGTTTTCTTAAATGTTTTTCAAGAAAAAAAATGCATTCCTTACTTTGAAACTTTCTCCCTAATTCCACCTGTTCACTATTGATAAGAAGTCAATTTCAGCACCAACAGGCAATTGTGTTTGTATCATTAAATAATGATCCAAAACACAAAATGAAAAATGTGTGCGGGGTCTCCTGACATTTCTATTTATAATCCATGTCTCCTGCCAGCCTTGTATACTCTATTGGTCTCTGTGTTGCAACGAGGCTTTTGATGGTTTCACAGAGCGCACTGTAGGTACTTAATGTTTGAAGTATAAATGAATGGAAGAATAAATAAATGGAAAAAAATGAATATGTACCTCAATTCAGCCACAACTAATAATGTCAGATTCAAATGTTCTCAGTGATGCTCTATGGAAGGTTTCTGAACTTTGAATCCTGTTAAAATTTAAATGACTTCAAAGGTGTGGTCGTACTCAGTGACCGTATTTCTTAGGGCAATTGGAATATGAGTGGAACTGATATCTTTTCAAAATCTGCTTCAGAAGAACCACCTGCCTCCTTGTCCTGTTGCAGCTGAATTATCAACACACAATTGACTTTGAAGGCCAAGTATTTATAATGGTGGAACACAAGGTACCTCTGCTTCCTGAAGGACTATGAGATGTAGCCCCCTTCCACTGCAATTTTGGCCTAGCAAGCAAGGGATAAGTAGCTCTCCTGGTAAAGCACTGATATTGCAGGGTTCATTTGTTATAGTAACCATTTTTTTCTTTAACAAATTCATCCTGTCTTCACCAAGACAAATTCATTCTGTCCCACCAAAGTGACTTTCCCATTACTGTTTGGATACCTCCCAGTTAGTTGCTACCCATCCATTATATCTCAGCACAAGTGTCACTTTTTAAGGGGAAACTTCTCTTCCTGATTGGGTCACTTCTCTTCTGTATCCTTCTGGGCATCTTATCTCATCTTTAGCTTTTCCAGGAAATCACAGTCACACATGTTTTCTTTACCAATGTCACTGTTGAGGCAAAGACTTCAATTTCTTCAGGAGCTACGGGCACCCACCAGGAGGCAGGGGCAGAATTCAGGACAGCAAATATGAAACACCCTTCTGACACTCAGAGATGGCCAGGGAGTGAATGGTAAAAGAAGAGATAAATGAGAGAATATCACAAAGAATCTAGTTTCATCTTTGTCAGCAGGCTTCCATGATATTGGAAATCCATTCTCCTAGTGTTTGCTGAATGAAGGACTCACAAAATATTCAACCACTAAGGAATTGTGAAAAGTTTTACACAAAGTTTCAATGCCCAAATTCATTTTTGAGCCCAAGTAGCTCACAGTTAATGTATGATTTTAACTGAGTGCTTACTCTGTGCCATCTGATCTTCAAAAGGTCCTTATTGATTCATTGTGCTGTAAGAAACAGCCTGGATAAAATGAGAACCTCCACTGTTATTTAAGAAATCAAAGAAAGGAACCGAGAACAAAGTTGTTTTTATTGTACTTTGTTCCATGTCTTTCTTTCTTCAAGGGTGACAGTTGTTACCATCTGTAGGACAACTGTCTTCACTTTGATCCCAACTGAGAACACCCAAGTAGCAAAGCTTCATTAAGAATGTTCTGACTTCTCCATGCCCAGGAGGACACATACATAACTCTGTTATTGACTCTTCACATTGCTCTTGAAGATTACCTGAGTAACGTGGCTACACATGCAGGGATGGCTCTCGCTTTGGGAAAAGGAAGCATCACTTCCTGTACTGGAAATAGTCAGATACATGCTACCTGGGCAGCCAAAGTCTCCAGGCTTCCCTGCATGTTTTCCATACTCAGTTCACCTAATCTCTTCATCTTGCGTATTTCCTATATCAAGTATTTCACACTGGAGGCATGGATTTCTTAATTTCATTTATTCAATGATGAAAGCAGTTTAAATACAGTATTAAACTTCTCCCATCAGTGGAGCAAAAGCTATCACTGGTATGCTTGCTATTCTGACTTATCACTTTAACACATCAATGTTTCTTTCCTGAAGTGGAGAATGTTGCATGTTTCATTTTAATAGAAACTGTGTTTTCTATTCGCAATGCTTATTTAAAATTTTCTTTTTAATTAATGCATTCTATTTAATCTCAGCATTAGCATGCATTCCCATAGAAAGTGTTTATCCTGTTGCCTTCTCAATAGAGTAGAACAACTGCACTATAGCAATAGCACATTATCTCTTTTTTTTTTCTTTTTTCTTTTTTCTTTGCCCCCCTCCCTAACCCTCACTCTAACCCTAAAACTAACCCCTCCCATGCCCCATTATGTATCATCATCCACTTATCAGCGAGATCATTCTTCCTTTGGTTTTTTGAGATTGGCTTATCTCACTTAGCATGATATTCTCCAATTTCGTCCATTTGCTTGCAAATGCCATAATTTTATCATTCTTTATGGCTGAGTAATATTCCATTGTATATATATGCCACAGTTTCTTTATCCATTCATCAACTGAAGGGCATCTAGGTTGGTTCTACAATCTGGCTATGGTGAATTGAGCAGCAATGAACATTGATGTGGCTGTATCTCTGTAGTATGCTGATTTTAAGTCCTTTGGGTATAGGCCAAGGAGTGGGATAGCTGGGTCAAATGGTAGTTCCATTCCAAGTTTTCTAAGGAATCTCCATACTGCCTTCCAGAGTGGTTGCACTAATTTGCAACCCCACCAGCAATGTATGAGTGTACCTTTTTCCCCACATCCTCGCCAACACCTGTTGTTGCTTGTGTTCTTGATAATCGTCATTCTGATTGGGGTGAGATGGAATCTTAGGGTGGTTTTGATTTGCATTTCTTTTATTACTAGAGATGTTGAACATTTTTCCATATGTTTGTTGATTGTTTGTAGGTCTTCTTCTGTGAAGTGTCTGTTCATTTCCTTAGACCATTTGGCGATTGGGTTATTTGTAGTCTTGGTGTTGAGTTTTTTGAGTTCTTTATAGATTCTGGAGATTAGTGCTCTATCTGAAGTATGATTGGCAAAGATTTTCTCCCACTCTGTAGGCTCTTTCTTCACATTGCTGATAGTTTCCTTTGCTGAGAGAAAGCTTTTTAGTTTGAATCTATCCCAGTTGTTGTAGACAGGTAGATCAATGGTACAGAATAGAGGACACGGACACAAACCCAAATAAATATAATTTCCTCATACTAGACAAAGGGGCCAAAAATATGCAATGGAGAAAAGATAGCCTCTTCAATAAATGGTGCTGGGAAAATTGGAAATCCATATGCAACAAAATGAAAATAAACCCATATCTCTCACCGTGCACAAAACTAAACTCAAAATGGATTAAGGACCTCGGAATCAGACCAGAGACCCTGCATCTTATAGAAGAAAAAGTAGGTCCAGATCTTCAACATGTCGGCTTAGGACCAGACTTTCTCAACAGGACTCCCATAGCACATTATCTCTTTAACACAAGGCTATCCCAGCAGAACCAGGGATTTTGCTCATTTGCTTTACACCATGTATATTTAAATCTTAGCAAGACTTTCTTGAGGCTATCTTAGGAGTTAGTCTTGTGCAAGGCTGGTTTCATAGGTAGGCAGCCTGTAGAGCCATACAGAGTCCTGTGCTTAGAAGATCCTTATGTTCAGTTTAATGTCCAGCTATTGGCATTATGGTATGTTTAGTAACATTTGAACAAGGAGAACCATATTTTCATTTTAGACTTCACATCAATTTCATCCACTATTTACACAAAACAGAGGACTCAAATTTCTTATAATGTTATTTTTCATATAAATTGGTATAATCTTGTCTTGTTATTCAATTCAATAACAAGATAGAAGATAAAATACTGAAATCTTAGGTGTTACACATTGGCATGTTTTCACACACACACACACACACACACACACACACACACACACACAGAACCATAACCAATAATCACTGCAAGACATAGAATGTTTTCAACCCAGCATATGTCTTCAGCATAGTTCTTCTCAGTCAGTATCTATCTGTGCCTACTGGGGTAACCATGACCCTGACAAAGGTTACTTTTATTTGGTTTTGAACTTTGCATAAATGAAATCACATACAACATAGTCTCTTATACATGGTTTTGTCCTTTGGCCATTGTGTGTGTGAGACTCATCCATGATGTAATGGTAGAGTATTATTTTTATTGCCATTTAATGAACCATTATATGGATACACCACAATGTATACATTCTATTGTTTAGACATCTGAATTGTTTTCAGTTTATTCATTTATTTATGTTTTTGGTGAATAAACCTGTTTTGAACATTCTTCATTTATCTCTTGGTGTGTACCTAGAAGTGGATGTGGTTGCTCATAAGAAATACTTAGGTATAACCTTAACAGATATTAGTATTGACTTTTGAAGGTCCCTGATGGTAACTTTTTGGAGCTATATCCATGCCTATCATCATGTAAAATTCATTTTGATTTCAACACAACAATGTTGAATTTCCTCATATATTTCAATTCTTTTTTAAGATTCATAACCATTGTAGATAGAAACATTTCCCTATTTTTATAGATCTTTTTGCATATTGAGATTTACAGGATTTTCAACCAGATCAATGTCTCAGATTTAGTAAATTACATAAATTCTAGGTCTGATAGTAGTTTATTTTCTATTGATAAGTAACCAAGCTGTATTTTCTGCACACAAATGTTAAAAATGGTCATAGAAAGTTCCAGTAGAATTCCAATTCACATGACATACATAAATGTTTAATTAATGCTTGATCATATGGATATGTATTAAACTGAGACTATACCACATGTTTGAAATAAAAACTTATTCTGAACACTTTTCTTTACGTTAGCCCTATTTATAGTTCTAAGAATAACTTAACCTTGGAGACTCTTAGAGCTATCATCCCAAGAACAAAAATATGCCTGAGTCTAAATAAAGAAAATCTAAATACATTGCTTGAAATCTTAGAATGAGGAATAACAACTCCAAAAATTTCCTTTAAAGAGTCATGATATTCTTGGGAGACAGTTTTAAAAGAACTGTTGACAATGACGTATGACTCTCTACAGAAACTACTCTAGATAATATACAAATATAGATGAGTAATTTTCAGAAAATTCTGGTTCAGATCTTAAACCCAAATCACTTCATAAGGTAGACATTTGCATCCCAAGAATAAAACTTTCCCATTGTATTATTTTCCCTTTTCATAATAACTCAATTATGACTTGCACTGGAAATGAACCCCAGGAAATGCACAAAGTGGATTGTTAAACTCACTTCATCCTAGGTAGCTTCTGTGTTCAAGATCTACTTCCTTATTACTCTTCACACCCCTAAGTAACTACCTTTATAAATGCCAACTGTGTGTGAAGAATCCTTGTGCTTGCTCTTCACCTGTATGCACACCCCCTTACCATCACCCTGTCAGACCAGTAAAATTTTAGGCCTCATTTTAAAGACATCATTTAGGGAGGTTAAGCTATTTACATGAGGTCCCAGAGCTAAGAAATGGAAGGTCAAGACCTAGTGCTCAAATCTATGTCATTTTATTCATGTTCTTCTCCCTTGTTTACATTGAACCTTGCATCCTACTCATTCATACCCCTGCTTGCCAGGTCGGTGCCCTGTTTGCTGCTTCAGCAAGGAAAAAACAAAACATAAAAGGGCTCCTAGGTTCACTGCTCACATTTGTGGACTTTGACAGGAATATCCACGCAGGTTCTTGATCCAGCCTCCTCTGTTCTTGCCACTAGTTCAGTCCCACACACTGAGTAGCCTTGCACATATATGTACATAAGTAAGTGTATTTACTTCAGTTGCCTTCCTGCACACCATACTGGAGTCCAAGAACAGCCCACCACCTTAATAGTCAAACAAATAATACTTACCAATTCTTCAGGCTAGAATTGTACACACTGTTGTGTTACCCAACATTCAGAAGTTAAATTTAAAAATAAGGCTCATGCTAGTCCTATAAACAGGCTTGTGCCACTTATAAAAGATCCACTCAGAATGTGGAATAGAATAGGTGTGTGGGTTCAAGGGGGTAGGTATTCTTGGTCCAATGGATAAAGGAATGACAGGAGGAGACTTAGATGAACCCCTCAAGGTCACAGTGCCCCTGGATCTGCAGAAGTTGTTTAATGACTGAATGATTGGGAGGAAAAAGAAGTATTGAAATAAATTAGATCATTCCAGAGATCAAAGAAAAGAGCCATAATCATAAATATTTCCCCTTGGAGTTGCAATTACTCACTATCTACAAGGCAACTTCAACATACTCTACTTTGATTCCACTGAGAACAGTCAGGTTGCAATGCCTCATTAAGAGTGCTGTGATTTCTTTCTGCCTGGGCAGACACACATCTCCAGCTTACTGAACCTGCACATTACTCCTAGAGATCCTTGTCTCTGAAAGGCAGCGAATTGCCCTATTCTCACCCTGGTTGACTCCCACTCTGTGGGGAACAGGCCCCACTTCTGCAGGAAGACCAGACAAGTAACCATGCATCCTTCAATGAACCTTATGTCAGATAGTACACCCAGGAAGCAAACTCACAACTATTTCTTCTGAATTTCCTTAAATAACCTTATTATTTTCAATGATACAAGTGATCCAAATATAGGAAATGAGGAGTTGTGGGATTAGTTAAAATTACTAATTATAGTTATCTTAAGTTTCTATTTTTTATAAGAAAGAGGATTCCAAGTCCAAATGCTCTGTTAGGGTTTGCTCTCTTCCCCTTCTCTATCCCAAGATGGCCCTGGCCACAGTGAAATACATGATTGCTTTGTGGATCAGATAAGGGGGGCACCTGCTTTATACTCATCCTTGGGTTGGTTTCCAGTGCAAGGCATAGTTGCTCTCATTTTTAGACGTGCTGCTGCACTGTTTGGTGAGGAGTGGTAGGGAGGAACTCCATGGGCTTTGACTACCTCCATTCACTTTGAATATACCTTCACTTTTTATTTCCTCCACTTTCCCATCACAACAGTTATCTCTTTAAATACATATGCTTAACTGGTGCAAAGGAAGAGAAAAGGGAATGAACTGAACACCTGGGTTCTCACCCAGATGTGGAATGTTGAGAGTCATTGGAATTCTTTGAGACCTAGTTTCTTTTCCTGAAATGTGAGGGCATAATGCTTGTTGTTTTTACAACACAGATTTATAGACCAAAGAGTTCTAACTTCTTGTAGGCTAAAGGAGTTTATCAATTATAAAGCACTTGCAGAATGGTGCAGTGGAAATAATGTGGGACAAGAGTCAGGTGGCTGAGGCCTAAATCCAAATACTGCAAATGATTGGTTTTGGATCCTTGATATATAAAATGACTAGTCACCTTTGACTTCCCCAAGAGGTCTAATAATCCATGCAATTAAAATGTCAAGTGTGAAAAAGAACAATTTAAATTCAACCTGTGGGTAAGAAAATGAAAACTGATCTCCTTAGATTTCAAGATTATAACTATCTTAACGTATACATAAACATAAGGAAAGATGGGACATAGAAAATGTTTCACTTAAAATGAGCAACTTTCTCAGACCCCTAACCCCTTAAAACAGTAGATCAATACCCATTTACTGAGGATCTACCAGAAACAGGAAAATTTCAGATATAGTTGAGAGGTAGAAAAATGAGTAAGTTAGGGATTCTTTATTCTTTGTCTCAAGGAATTTACCATTTGGCAATGGAGATAAACTGAAGAATAACTACAATAAGTGGAACTTTTTAAATTGTTGCCAGAGAGCTATTTTTAAAAGTTCCAGGGGGAACTTTTATAAAAAAGGAACAGATTTGCTCAATCTATGGCAGATTTAACTCTGAGTTTCTGAGAATTTCAGTGAGGAGCTGCTCTGCAAGGGTGCAAGAAAGAATACTACTTTGTGGGGTGCAAAGTGGATCAAAATCACTGTTCTATCATTTTCTGAGGATTAATTTCACAAATATCATGTGAGTTTCAGTGAATGTCATTTGATTCTTTTCTGTGGACACATTCTAAGTTGGAGTAGAAATGTGTCTCTGTTAACATGCAGGTAGAGTATCTTTATATCTCTTGGATTATTTTAAGATCATTGATATAGAAAGTTATGGAAGACTCAAGAACATGCTTCAGGAAACTTCCAGTCTAACTGGTGAAGTAAAAAAATCAAAGATAATAATTATTTGACTTGTGTCTGCCAAGTGCTGTGCATAAATAAATCCACTTACTTTCATGGCTGTGTAAGTCAGGCACCGTGGTCAGACCTACTTTTCAGATGTGGAGTCCTAGTCTAACAAAAGTTACATAATTCCTACTAGTGATGTAGCTGGTATGTGATGAGTCTCAGACCCAGGACTACAAACACTAATATAGAGCCTACCAGGGACTTTTAAAATAGAAAATCCTTTGTTCAATCTTTGTAATCACTAGAGAAGTAGGTACCAGTGTCATTTCCATTTATATATGAGGAAACTAAAGCAAGGAGACCCAGTGACTTCTCCAAAGTGTCACAGTTAATGAACAGTATATGAAGAAGTGGTGTCTAAAGTCATGCAATATGGCTCCCAGGGCCTGCTGATACCCTCCGTCTTCTCAAGTACACCTTCATCTGACATAAAGGCCCTAAGTTACCACTGCACTCACAGTCTCCTATTTGCGTTCTCATCTCAACACAACAAACTAATATAACATCAGTGACATCAAGAGAGGCACTAATTCAATTGTCTGCATTTAGATTCTGTTTCCGTGGTCAGCCTGCTCCATCTAAAAGGCACAAACACACCATTCTTCCTCCAATGACCTGCACTTTGCCATTCTTTTCCTGTGGCTTTAATTAAATGTTAACATTCATTTACCCTTTTCCATTGTGTTAATGATAACCTTTGCTTCTTGTTGTGTTTAGATAAGCTTCACTCCATGATAGGCGCCAAACAGGTTCATTTTGATATAAAGTAGAGAATGGGGACTCTTTGATCCATTCTGCTGATGTATTTTAAAATACCAGTTTGAATATTTGTTTTGTACTTACTTCTTTTACTGAATGTCAGGATAATAAATTATTTCTGGATACTGCAGTAGCTAAAATATTCAATTTCAAATTAGTCATACTAACTGAATTTGATGCTTACATAGTGTGAAACAAACTTATGTCTGAAAATATTTCTCAAATACAGTAATGTTTTGCTTATTGATGGGGGCATGTTCTGAGATGTGTCCAGGTGATTTCATGGTTGTACAAATATCATAGAGTTTGTTTATGAAGGCAGCTGTGATATCACTAAGCAATATAATCTTCTGAGCCTGCCACTGCATATGTGGTCCATCATCTGAGGTTATGAGGTTATGTGTCACATGACTACAGTTGAAAATACACCATGGAGAGAAGTCTGGGTTGTGATTTAGAATTGCACAATTTACTTATTTGGGGAAATCATATAACTACATTTTCCATATGTTTACTCACTCTATTGAGAGGTGGATGACTTTTTGATAAAATAGAGGAAAAAGGGCTGAGAATCAGACCTAGAATCACATCTCATTTTTGCTGCCTATGTTTTATGTGACTTCAGCAAGTCTTATTTTCTCTGAACCTCAGTTGCCGGATTACTTTTAACAATAACATTGCATCAACACAGCATAATTGAAGGATGACCATTTTTGACATGTTATTTGATTTATTTGTTAGAATAAACCTGTGTATTTGTATTCACATTTTTTGCAAAAGAGAAAACTGTTCCTTAGAGAGATGAAGCAACACAACTAAGTAAGGAGAAGCTAGGTTTCCAATCCCAGGACTGTTCACTTTTGGAGACCTGTGGCCTTAACTACGAAGATCGCCCTTGCAGTATCATCTGCACCATTCAATGCTACACTTTCATGACCACGCTCATTACTGGATTTCAGATTGTCATTTCTTCCCATTTATCTCCTAAAAATTTCAGATGATTTTGCTAGGCAAGGCCATGTCCCCTTCTCTGATAGTAATGGCTTCCCTCACTTCTGGAATTAGACATCCTCATGTTAGTCAGAATGGGCAATAGCTTCAACCTATAAAGTTCTCTTGAGTTTTACAACAAAGAAGAGATTTCTCTGTGCTTCCAGACTGTGGGGCTAGTATAAATGTAATGATTTGATTTTATATGACTTATGGTGCATTAAAATAGGGTATTTAAATATAAAAGAGAAGAAAAGAGAAAATAAAGGTTAAAAATAAACTGAAAAATGGAGGAGCATGGAGAAAGATTACTCTTTGAAATACTTCTTACAGTAACCAAATGTACACGAGTAAACACTCTAAATGTTAACAATACTTTTATGTGCCTGATGGGATTGCAGAACTTCCATTTCTTTTTAAGCTTTGTTTGCTAACTTTCTTACAATACATATGCATTATTTTTGCACCAAAAATATATGAATACAAACATTCATGTGCATGCCTGCAGATAACAAACCATGGAGAAATCTTGGGCTAGCTAATAACCCAGACAGTAACTTCTGTTGTGCCACATTTCTGGACCAGGCTCACTTTTCAGGCAAAGGTAGCATCAAAGTGTAAGTGTTCCTTTGATAATATCTCCAAGCTCATCCATTATTTCCAGCCTCATTTCATACTACATCATCAGTTGACATTTTTCTAAAGCAATGTACCTCTTAAATAAATGTATGACAGGAAATCTGTGCCTGTGTGTGTGTGTACTGGGGATTGAACTCAGGGCTGCTAGACCTCTAAACCACCTCCCCAGCCCTATTTTGTATTTTACACAGAAAGAGTTGCAGAAGTTTTCAGAGGAGGAGTCTATGCAATTATTTATTTACATTTTTTAAAATGGTATTTACTTTCTATCAATTGCAATAAATCAATGATAATTTTACAATGCCATTTATGAAAAGCATCATGCTTTACTGATTCTAATTCTGTCCTCTACCCTGTTTGCAAGGCTTTTTCTCAGCATTCCTCTTCCTGTGCTGTTGGTTTCCTAATTGCCTTTCCTCCTACTTGTGATTCTCTAACCATAGGCACAGTGCCACCAGAATATTCTTTCTCAGACACATCAGCTGGGTCATTGCAGTCTTTGAGAATGTAAGGCAGTTTCCCCATTACCATTATATCCCCTCCAAAATAGTTGCCAAAATAGCTTATTCATATTCTAGTCCTCCAACTGTTTAAGCCAATCTCCTCTCCTCAGGCCTCTTACATGCATTGAGGTCACTGCCTTTCTATCCAATGGCAATGACTTTCTGGGCCCTGGGTCTTTTGCTTTCTTTTTTTTTTTTTTTTTCTTTCATGCTTTGATTCTTAATTCTGGTCCATGAGAGCCTTTTTCTTCTCTTCTGTTTATCTTTTATCATATGTTCCTAAAGCCCTCAGCAATTACCAGATATATGGAACTTACTCTTTTATATTATCTGGTAATAAATCAAATATTTACTGCATATCTTGTCATCTAAGATTTATAATTCTTTAAAATGCATACATTTATGTATGTACATATGTGTGCACATGCGTGGGCACACACACACATAGACACACAGAGCTTGACTCTTTATAGGGCTATTGACTGTAAAAGCAAAGAAGCTATTTCTGCTTCTTTTGTTTTCCTATCAGTGTATAGCACAGTGTTGAAAACATAGAAGGTACTTGATAAAATTATACTAAATTATATTTAGGTTCATGATAAATAATTCAATTTAAACCCTCATCAAATATTTATCACTCATAAATCAAATTTTAAGTATCATAATCATCTTCCAAAAACCTTTAATAATTATTCATCTGTGTTATCTGTTTTACCTATAAACCTAGCATTATTCATGTTCAAATGCTTAACTATTTGGAATAAGCTCTTACTCTGACAACTTCCTGTCAAATGGCTATTTAAAACTCTCAGGTGTATGAATTTAAGAGAATGACACAGTGTGATTTAGTATGGAATGATACCTAAACAATGGATGGCAAAGGAGCTATTAATAAAAAGGACTGATATTGTGGTGTGTTCAAAGACTCATGAATAATAGGAAAGCTATCTTAAGTCCGTAGCTTCCTGGTAAAGATTGTTGGCTCATTGAGAATTGTGTCTGCTCTTTTATTGCTCTCAGCATTTTGGGGCAGTTTTATATTTAGTTGCTGTTTTTATTGAACTGATAAATTCATTATGCAAGGAGGTGTTGTGCTTTTTGGAATCTAGTATTTTGATCTACATTTTCCCTTGGTAAGATTTCCTATCATTAAATTACTGCAGAGAAAACGCATGCAGATTCCGAACAAGTTGAGTGCCACTGAAAGCTAGAAGGTGATTATTTGCATAGTTCCAGTCATAGAAAATAAGACTGTCTATATAAATAATGATGAGTTACATTGTGAATGCTATTAAAATAAAATTATTTTTTAAAAGCCTCTACTGAAAATGCCTCAGGGTAGGTTTTATCTAATAACCTATGTGGAATAAACAAATATCAGATTGATCATGATTCCCCAATAATGTGATTTATAGAGAGAACTTTATATTAACCATAAAAAGCTTCTTTTAGTATTCTTCACAAGTACCCACCAAAAGAACTAGAATTTTCAATCCTTCCACTTTAAGCCTATGAAAATTGATCCTATTTTTCTCAAATCCTTTTGTAATATTTCTTTAATGGAGAATTAAAATGAATTTCAAACAGTTCTCAGAGTCCTAAAGAGATCTAATGAAAATTATGAACAGGGTTCACAAATGTAATGTGCACAAAAAGTTAACATTTATCAATGGAGAATTATCAACACTGAATCTGAATAATGCCTATTCAAAGATTTTTTTAAAGTTCTTAAAAATTTATTAGGTTTCATGCTTTAAAAATAAGGCTATGTAGGCAACATTAAGAAACAATGAGTTTTAGCTTTAGTTTTAGAATCAGAGTAATTAGATTTGAATTCTAGCCACACAATCTGTTGCTATGTGACCTTGTGTTGGTCACATGATATGTAAGTTTTCTGACCTTTAAAATTGGGACAATAACATGGTCTATTTATTTTGGCAAATAGTCTTGTAGAATGCAAATGTGAAAATATTTTACATTTGTCAAATGCTGTTGATATATAAGTTATTATCACTGTATTTAGTGCTACACAAAATGTACGTTTTAAAATCCTTCACATAATTTTTCCCATAATGTCTTAGAAAGTGAAGCTGCTTAGAGAAAAAAATCAAGAACTTATATTGGGTACTAACTATATACTAGGCATTATGTAGGCATTACTGGATTTAATCTTCAAAATAATCTTCTTGGTTAAGTGCAAGTTTCATTTCATCTAAAGACAAGGAATCATCAACCTGAAGATATTCAATGCATGCCCAGGTCAGAGCATAAGTAGGAGAGTTGGCTCGATCTTAGATTTTCTCCAGCTTAGGTCCTCTTTCCCTTGCTGCATAGGAGATCTCCTTCACTAGAGGGTATATAGATGCAAGAGTTCCATTTAAGGAGGGACAAACTCCCATGATAAAGGATTGGATGCTGTTGTCCACCCTCAGAGGTGCAACAGATGGCCCTGAGGCACACTTGTCCCACAGACTTCCCTGGTGGGGCATCTGCTATGCCCCATAGGAAGTCCCTTCTCTGTTCCTCTGCTTTTCCTTCTAGCCTCTCAGATAAGGGAGCAACACAGAAGATGAAAATTGCAGTATAGAGGCTGGACTCAATAGGAACTGCACCACAGGAACAGGGGAAAGTAGGATTTTCTAAGTTGTGGTTATGCCTTTGATTCTAAGTTATCTTAATCCATTAATAAAAGTTTCTGAGATGTATATTATTGTTACCATTTTTCACCGAAGAAATTTGCTTTTAGAGAGATTAGGCAACTTACCTTGGAACAAAATGGATTGCAACTATTTGCATAATCCATCTTTCCTATTCCAACTGGGTGCAGACCAGGACTGAAGGCACAGTCCAGCATTCACCATCAGAGGGCCTTCAGCAGTCCTGAGGGTAGAAATTGCATCAGAGCTTTTTTAGTCTGTCTGGGCTGCTACACTAAATGGGTACTTACAAACAACAGAAATTCCTCTCACAGTTCAGGATGCTGGGAAGCCTAAGGTCAAGGCCTCAGCAGACCTGGCCTCTGGTGAGGGCCTGTTCCCCACATAAAAGAAGAGGTGAGAGGGTGAGAATCTCTCTGGAACCTTCTTCTAAGGGTGCTAATCCCATTCATGAAGACTTCACTTCCTCAACCCAAGTCTCCCTTATAATCTTGGAAATTAGGATGTCAACAGATGGATTTTGAGGGAACACCAACACTCGACCACAGCAATATCAAAAAATCTTATTCTTGTAATGTATAAAACATAAGATAAATATACAACACAAACAAATACACAACATTATGGTTCAGATTAAGTGTCCCCCAAAAGTGTATCTATGAGACAATGTAAGAAAGTTCAAAAGTGATGTGATTGAGTTGAGAGGTTTTTGCTAACCAGTACATTAATCTCCTAATAGGGATTAACTGGGTTTTAACTGTAGGGTGTGGTTGAAGGAGATAGGGCACTGGAGGCATGCTTTTGGGTATATATTTGATCTTGCTAAGTGTAATACTCTCTCTGATTCCTGGTTGTCATTTTCTGAGATGCTTTACTCTGTCATGATTTTTTTCATGATGTAACTGACCATCTGTGAATGAGAACTCTGAAACTGAGTGCCAAATAAACTTTCTTCCTCTATAACTGTTCTTGTCAGTTCTTTTGATTGCAGTGATTCCTTTAGAACTCTTAATTTATATAAATGCATATATAAAATCTACCTTAAAAAGAAATACCTACTACTAGTCCATACTGCTTTTTTAAATTTTATGTTTCCTCACTTATTATCAGGATTTCTTAAAACATATTATGATTGAGTGGTAGATTTGCATAGTCTTTCCAAAAACATTATCTGCAAGGCTAAATTTTAGTAGACATCCTAACTTTTGAAGAGATCATATTATGTATCTCATCACCTTTCGTTATGAGTTTTTAGAGCATGAACACCAAATTCCAATGAGAAGAAAGTGTGCTGAAATCAGTGGAGTGTGTCCTAGCAGCCCTCATCCACAGGATTGAGTAGCACTTAATCCTATAGGTACATATTGACAGCCAATTGTTCTAATTACATCACAAGTTAACTGACATGATAACAGAATGTTTCCTCACTGACATATTTTTTGAAGGTCTTTAGGGAAACCTACTTGATTATTTCAAAGTTGAGTTTGAAACAATGAAACATCTTGGAATAATTTTAAGAATCTGGTTTATAAAGCATGGTTTATAAAGTATGTTCATTCCCTTGGTTTTTTTTTTTTTTCCTTTTTTCAATTAATAAGCATACTTCAATTAGCAAGTGGTATGACTTTGTTGTAATGAAAATGAGAGATTTTTATAGTTTAGTTCAATAGTCAATGTAATAATCTGCACTTCTTTGAGATTTAGAAAAAGATACATGCATTGATTTGACAAAAGGAGTGTTCTTACATTAGTATCAATTTTTCTTTATCTTTTGAAACTCCATGCACACAGTTTTCTCAGAAGGCTTCCTGAGTTCCTTCTATATGTGATTGGGTTAGAGGCTTCTTCCCTGTTTTCACCTAAAACTCTATGCATGCCAGCTGTGTATGACACTACACTGTGACCTTCTATCTCCTTGGTTGCCTGAAGACCTTTGCCTATCAGCTAGCATGTTCTGTAGGATAAGTGTCAAGTTAGGGACAAGGCCTGGAAGATCAGGAAAAGGTCCTCTCCTTGAAGGATCATAGTTTAGTAAGAAAAGCAGAAATGTAAATAACTCTATTAAAGATTAAAGTCTCTAAGCAAGATGTTTTCATATAGTACAATGAATGCAAAGACCACTTAGAAAATTAGTTTGCATTGGTAAGGGGTTTTCAATGATAAGTTCTTTGGATTGTTGGTTTGTTTGCTGTCAGAAATAACCCATAGATGATTCTTATATGTAATTATTAAATTTATATATATATATATATGTGTAGCAAAATAGCAAATATCTGTGTAGCAATTATATTGCGATGTGTATTCACTGGACATATTGCCATTTACTATCACTGGATGTAATACTAAAATTAGCTAATCCAACATTTTCTCAGTACCAACTATCTGTAAAGGTGCTAATGCTGTGAACAATATAATACTGAGTAATCCTGTTGTCTCTAAGGAAGAATGTGAACCAGAGAACTATTTTGAACTGGACCCTTCCTAGATGATAGGCAATGGGCTAGGCATGTTTCCTGTGCAAGGTTATCTAGTGCTCAGTAACACACTGAAATCAAAGGATTACTGTTACCATTTCAGATATTAGAAACTAGATGATAAGATTGGGTTAGTGGCTCAGGATCACCAGCTGTGGAGTGATTGAGTTAAGAATTCAAAATAAGATGCTTTTATATGAAGTCTTGTTTTATTAGACGCTATTATACAGTGTCCCAAAGGAGTTATTACCTAGCAAAGGAATATATGATATATATGCAAACATCCTTCTTAGATGAAGACTATTCTATAACAGAAAAAAGCAAAGAATAATGACAATCAGGGAATCCATAAAAACTTCATGGAGAAAGTTGCAGGGGAGTTAGTTGCAAAGATTTTTCAAACATGCTGTATTGGAGACACAAATATCCAATAGAAGAGTACAGAGAATCTGCACATCTGAATTTTTGTTTTTCATTTTTTTTTTTCTTTGCAGTGCTGGGGATTGAACCCAGGGTCTTGTGTTTGTGAGGCAAGCACTCTACCAACTGAGCTATATCACCAGCACTAAAAAAGTCCTAAACAGAAAAGGATAATAATATTAACTCTGAGTAGCTGTTGTGAATAATAATAATAATCAACATTCTCTGAATGAATGCTATGCACCAGGCAGTGCATGAAACTACATTAATTATCTAACCCATTCCTCACTATATTCTATGGAGGAGCTGTTATTGTATCTCGTTCAATATATGAGGAAATGGAGTTCAGAATGGAAGTAACATGCCCAAATTCCACATTAAATAAATTTCAGGGGTGTTATTACAGCCCAAATTCTCAGCTCTGTACTGCTTGACCTGTAACTGAGATGTGTAAACTACTGTCTTGTGTTAGGATCATCATAAGTGCTCAATAATAATGATAATGTCTGCTACCATTTATCAATCACATGATTGCCAGAGGTACAAAACATGAGATTCCTAGGATGACTTCAGAGAAGTGAATACCATAGTCTTTGATGAGGACTCATTGTAGGAAGTGGCTGGGGCATTTGTGTGAAGGCCAAGTGGGAGCATACAATGGAGACGTTTCAAGGTTAGGAATTTGACCTTGATTTGAGGAACTATTATGAAACAATAAACGTTTCACAGACCAATAACCTAATTAGAACCCAGTTTTTGAAATGCACATTTAAAATGCACATTGGGAGATGAGAAATCACTGAGCTAGACTTAGAAATTGATTAGATATGAGCTAAAAGGAAAAGGGAAATGTAAAAAATTTAATTTAGGGAACTGGAGCTTAAGGGGGTGAGTGGAATTTAGTGGGAGTCTAAATACAAGCAAAGAAGAATAAAAATGGGCTCAGGCTGGGGTTGAATCAAAGATATAAATTAGATGAGGAGAGGAACATGGTATTCTGTTTGGGAAAACTGATTTATAAAAGTTAATGTGACATATACCTGATGGTTTCCAGCAGGCTGCTAGAAATATGTTACTGAGCCCAGGCCATGACGGAAGATAAAGCTAAGTATATAGATTAAGGAGTGATCCAGAATTTCATGATATTAAATTATGCACTAATTAGAGTAACATAAGGTTACTATCCCTTTGCATAGTTATAATAATTAATAAAATAACTTATTTGGGGCTATAATTACTAGGATTTGAGAATCTGAGATTATTTCTTACCTATACATTATTTTATGCATACATATATATGTCTGTGTGTATCTATCTATCAATTTATCAATATCACTTTACTTCTATTTACTAGTATCCTTCATCCATGATTATCAGGGAATTCGTACAGTTTTTTCACCACTATATCCTTAGGTCCTGGCAGAGTTTGCAGAAAGAAAGCAGCCAATGTATATTATTGTATGAATGAGTAAGTAAACAATTAATGGGTCACAGTTGTTGACACTTCAGTGAAGGGTTAACTCACTCATTATCTCCAATAGGCCATTGCTCTTCTGAGAACATAAGGGAATCTATGTACTATTGGTAGAAAAAGATGCGTATGTGGCAATTTCTCATCTGATTACAGAAGATCCATAGATACCCTGAAAACCATAGGTCAGTCTCCACCGAATTCAGGATAAAAATGTGAGCACTCATTCAATGTTTCGCTCACTATAAACCTTGAAGAAGACCTAAATTTAGAGTTCCTATTATATTTTTATAACACTTTAAAACGTCTCAATAAAAATTGTATGGTATATATAGGTGGGAGTTAACTCTTCTCTCCTCTCAAGAGGAGGGAGTAATAGAATCACTCAAATCAAGAGTTTAGATTCTAAAGATGGTTACTGAGAAATTTGAAAATATTTTTAGAACTTCTGGAAATATTTTTCATTGATAAAATGAACTGGGATCAAAAAATGTGACTGACTCCATAGACAACTCTGGCGTTTCAAATAAAGTACATGATCCAGCAAACCCAGCAGCCTGACTGCCTGGAAACATGTTCTCTGGTCCTCTGGAAGGTTATCTGATTCTGATGTTAGAATATTGTTTTCCCTGCTACAAGCTTGAATCCTTCCTGTGGGGTGCTTGTAAGAAATGCCCAATACAACAAGTTGAGGACTTCACGGAATTCATAGACATGTGGCTTGATACTAGACCCACATAAGTATGTGTATGCTTTGACTAATCAACAGGTACAATTATGTACTCTGAGATTTGCTTTCTTTTTTTTATCATATATTATTCTTTAATTAGATCTTTGTTTTAAAATATGTTATCAATGGGACACTTCAAAAATGTAAGCCTGATAGAAAAGCATTTTTAAAAAATGTACCATTTGAAGGAAAAAAATTTGTCATCTTTTAATGAAGATGGGAGATGGGACATAATCATCTGGGGAGCTCTTTCTGAATATTTTCACTTCAGTCTATTATTCTTTAACCATAACTTTTAAAACAATTTGAGATTTAAAAAATTGATCTCTCATTCCTAAGAAAGAAGCATGTCCACTTTCAATATCCACTGTCTGCAGTACCTTCTGAATGCCTCCCATAGGTAGCTGGTTTCTGGATCAATCGGTTAGACTGGTGCACACTCTTGTGGGAAGTCCTGTCTCATGACTGATGACACACAGCATTTACAACAGTAAGTTGAACACTTCAGGAGGGAGTTGAGACTCAGAACAATGCCCAGAATATTGTAATTTGGGGAAATAACCCTAGATCTGACATTTTGGGTCTCTCCACAGTGAGGAATCAGCCTCAGGGAAAAGGAGATGGCTCTTCAGCTAATTGTACCGATTTGCCCTCACCTACTCAACAGCAGCTGAGTGAGGTCACTTCAGCCAGGGCCAAGGTCAGTGTTCTCCCTTTCAGCTCAGCTGGCTGTCCAGTGGGAGGTGTCTACATGGGAAGGGTGGAGGCACTAAGTACCTAACACCGACCACAGGGCTGAAGTTAGGGGATTAGGGAGCTACAATTCAAGTACCTTCTGAACACCACAGCAATTTCTGGTGGCCCTCAAGTTTGGGCTGGGGTTTTGGAAGAAAAGGTAAAACTATTAATAATAATTCCTACTTTGAACCAAAAGAAAGCCTCTTGAAGCCCTCTTTTAATGAAATATAAATCTGAATTATTTGTGGGGAAAAAAATACAGGTTTAGGTGGAAGAACTCCAAGGAAACAGTAAGTCATTGACAGCAACAGGCCTTGACTTCACTGGGAACAGGACGGGATGGGTGTCCACCTTCACCAGTTCCTACGCTAAACCCTGGCATCTTGGTCTGAGTATAGATAATACTGTATTTTGTACCATCACATGCCACTTACTCTTGTCCAGGTCAGCCTACATACTCTTAATCCTTCTCTTAGAAACACTTTTGAGAAACAACACCCATTGTTCTCTTACATTCAAAATAATATGCCTTCATTCCCAACTCTCCTTTATATTAACTGACTCACTGCAGTGTCTTCATGAGTTGAGCTCATTTGGAAAATATAGAAGGTACAATTATATAGAACTTTTATGATAAAAAAAAAACTTTTTGAATATAAAAATGCTTTCTATGTTTCAAAATAACACTTAGATTTTACTTTGAGTTTGGGCTTAGTGACTAACCCATTAAGTACCCAAGGTTTTGTTGTTGTTGTTGTTTTAAATAACAAAGGTAGTAACATGGTTTAAATACAAAGTTATACAAGAACCACTCAAGTCTATGGATCATCCCCACAGAAAGTTCAGTTTCTTGCTAAGAAAACCCCTAAATATTTCAGTCATTACATAAAATTCCATTATCAAAAACTAGTTTAAGATAGAAATCTACAAGATAGAAATCTATGCGTCTTAATGATTGCCAGAATTGCCCAGCATAGCTTCAGTAAAATAGAGAATTGTCTAAAAAATACAATCTCCAAAATGTGTGCAAGTACTGCAAACTGGACAGACCAGGGCTGGGCAACGCCCTCACACCCAGTCCTCGTTCTTCCGCACCTTCCCCAGGTCCCAAGCCCCAGCGACGGCCTCGTGCTCTGTGGTTTTCCTTCCGCATGCCACTATTCACACTGCACCGCGTGTTGTGATGGATCTCGGTGCAGGTGGGTGTCCAGGAGAAAGTAGGAGTTAGGCAAGCACTTTGTTTTAGCTGTAAACGCTTCACGTGATGGGTCCCCATAAGAAGGCCTGGGAGCTTATATGAGCCTGGAGCTTTTCAGGAACTGAATAAGAACTCGGTACACAAAGGTGTACTGGCAGAGGGTCTGCACCAGCATCATCCGCTGTTGCCTCAGCATGTCCAGCACTCTCGGGATGTCCAGCACCTCATTGTGTTCCAGACAAGCAATCATGATCTCTGACAAAATGACGACACCAGTTCTTCCTACGCCAGCACTGCAGTGGACCAGCAGTGGAGGGTTGGGGCTTTTTGGTTCACTTGTACTATTTGTATGACGTCGAACAGATTGGATCTCTTCAAGGTATGATAAAAATCCCTTGAGGTCTTCAGGACAGCCATGCTCAGTCCAGTCTGTGTACTGGAGATGCCAAACCGTCCTCTCCTGCCCCGTGAGAAGGTGCTTCATCTTCAAGCCTGTGGTGGTATAGCAGCCAGAGTCTGTGCGGAACCGGGTTGTGATCTTAAACCTTCCATAGGTGACAGTGTTGTGCCTGGAACCAAGTCGTGGCCAATATCTAAAGCTCTTCTCCCTTCCACCTTCCTCTTCTGCTGTCACCATTGCTATAATTGCAATTCCCTGTTCCCATACCATCTGCCAAAAATCCTGACAGGTATTCTGTAACGGTCCCTGTGTGGCAATATAATCCCATTCAATTCCACTGACAGAGACCTTGATATGTGATGCATTGATGTAACCAGTGTTGTTCTCCTTGGTAGGGACGAGCTCCACTCTTGCATCTTCATAGGGAAGGACATCCTGGAATCGATTTCTTTATGCATTTTCAGGGAGTCAGGCTATTGAGCACTCTCCATCAACTAGCTGCTTTTTAAGAATTCTTTCATATTCTGTGAATACCATTCCCTGTTCCAACCGCTGTTCCAGAATTTTACACCTTTCATCATTTGAGGCAGTCGAGACAAGGAGAGTCCATTGAGGGCAGTCAATTTAAGGGGACCAATTTTTTTTGCATCTACTCCAGTCTTTTTCATTCCCCCCAGGGGCGGGAGCCCTTGCACCGCGTTCTTCTTCCCAGAGAGCAGATCTGACACCGGCCTCTTCTTCAGGGAGTCCCTCCTGGCGTGGTACCGCCCGGACGTGGTCAGGTCGGACTCGGACATGGAGGGCGTCAGCAACCCGTCCCGTCGGGGCCGCCGGGCTTCCGCGGTCGCGTGGACGGGGCCGCCTTCCCTCGCCCTCTGCTCTGCCTCTGCCCCGTGGGGCTTGGGCTCTAAGATGTGCAGGGGTAGGGGCAGCCGGGCGGCGGCTCGTGGGCAAAGGCCGCGGGCTGCCCGGGCTCGCGCCGCGCCGGGAGGGCCCGCGCGCCGTCCTCCTCGGGCTCCTCCTCAGGCTCCTCCTCCTCCTCGCTGCTGTGTATCAGCATGGTGGCGTCCGAGAGAGACTTCTTGTGGCCACACCTCACGCCTTCCTGCTCCTCGGGCTCCTCGGGCTTGGTCCGCTCGGCGAGGACGCCGCCCTGGGCCTGCGGGCGCGGCGCCACGTTGGCTGCCGAGGTCAACAGGGTCCGCTCCTTGAGCCGCAGGCCTTCGAGGCCGTGCATGAGCCCCGCGATCTCGATGCTGTTCCTCTTCTGCAGCTGCGGGTGCCGGGCGGCCGTCAGGGGCTCGCTGACCTCCTGCAGGGAATGGGCCACGGGCAAGCTGTCCTCCTGGAACGTCTGCACCGAGTGGTGGACGCGCCTGGTGATGAGGTCCGGGTTGCTCCTGCTTATGTAGAGATGGCGCGACAGGTCCGGGGTGCTGTTGGCGGGCCTCGGTACGGGTAGGGCGGGGGCGGGCGGTACACTGGGTTTTCCTGATGTTGGGAGCCGGGTACTCCTGCGCCTGGAGCTGCACGTTGGTCAGCTCCCGCACGCTGACAGCGCCCACCCCCGGCCGCCTCTCGGCAGGGTAGGGGTAGGGAGACTGGCTGTGGAAACTGTAGTTAAAGTTGAACGGGTAGTGGGCCGACTGCGGAGAAGCGAAGTGCGCGTGCTCCCGAATTTCGGGCTGGCTGTAGACCAGGGCATCTGGCCTGCTGTATGCATAGGAATTGCCAATGTTGAGGTTTCTCAGAGTGGCTCTGCCTGTCGGCATGCACCAGGCCTCTGTTGAGCTGCTTCTTCACAGTCTCGTAGTCTGGGGTGGAGCGAAAGGACGGGGGTATCACGGCACTGTGCCGATAAGTGGGGATGTAGTTGGGTCTCATGACGTCGCTTCCAGTAATACTTGGGTTGGAGGACATAGGGGAGGGCTGCAAGTATGCCTGAGGGTTATTTAAGGAATTGGTGCTATGTGCGCTGTAGACACTACCATTACGGATTCGGCCATTGAGGTCCATTTGAGCTCTATCCAAACTTGTCTGGGAGTGACAATAGTATCCATTCTGGTTGGGCACAAAGAGGCTATCTTGGGAAGAAGCATATGGCTCTGTATAATGTCCATTATAATGCAGCTGGGGCGGGGGAGGCATCACATAGGGCTGGGGTTTAGGCAGAGACAACCTTGAAGATGACCTCCTCCTGATTGGGTTCACTGTGATAGTCTGAGTTTGCAGTTTGAAACTGGATGGTCTCCTCTTTATTTGCCAGCTCTAATGCAAAAAAGGACTTGTTGTGGGACATGTTAGCAATATCCTGCCACCTAAATATCACAGGAGGCCTTCCATTTTTGTGTTTCACAAAGATACCTTCAAGACATGCTCCAATGGCTATGTCACTCCCTTGGCTGTCCTTGGCAGGGTAGCTCTCTTCTCCATAGTCATCCATCCTCTCCACCTCCTGCATGTAGAGCATTTCAGCATCAGGAGCTGTGAGCCCTCTGTATTTTTGATGTAGTAAGGCCACTTTTTGGGTTGCTTCTTCCAATACTTTTTCATCTTGTAACCATCCCACAGGAAACAAGGCAAATTTCTGAAGAAAGTCTTGGGATTCATACTGATCAAAATCACCAAAATCAGCTTGAACGGCTAAACCTGCTAGCTGAATTGCTTGTTCCAATGTACAAGGAATGTTTCCTTCCAAGATATCTTTCTTCAGCTGCAAGTAATACTGATACCTGGTAATCTCCTGCTGTAGCTGTAAAACTGAAGGCACGTAAAACACCACTCCAAAATAGACGGTAGGTTCCAGCGCATATTTATCCAGCTGCTTCTTCAGAGATTTTTCCAAATCTACCCATGGGCGCTGATTCTGCTTGTTGTAGTACCAGAGGCTGAAGTAAGTGACCTCCCGCAGCTCCAGGCTCTGGGCCACAGCTTCCAGGCTCTCCTGGCCAGTGCTCTCCACAGACAACGTGAACTCCACAAACTCGTTATTGAGTAGCTGGATCCGCGCAACCAGGCAGCTCTTGCTGGACACCGTTTAGCACCGGGTGCGTTTCAATTTCAATCCAAATGGCAGTGGCATCTTCTCCCTTCAAGAATGGAGGGGCAAGGAAGGAAAAGCACCCCCACCGATCCAGCAGCGATGACTCCGGGAGAAAGTGGCCCTCTTCTGAAGGGATGAACACTGTCCACTTTGCGCCGCTCAATCAGCAGTGGCCGCCACCCTTAAAAAGCAACAGTCTCCAAAGGCCAAGAGAGGGGAGCATCCACGCCAGCGCTGAGGAAACAGGAACCCCAGTTACACCAAACACGGTAACTCTGGACTTGGCGAGATTTGCTTTCATTGCAAGGAAAAAAGGAAAGAAGAAAAATAGAACAAAGAGGGAGGTCACATATCCCAGCACCCACTGATGGTTAAGGTTCACCAATGCCTGGCAATCATGAAATTCAAAGTCAAGACCATTTACAGTTGGTTGAGATGCTAATTTTAAGTGGAAGGAGAAGCAGGAAAATGGGAGCAGAGACAGGAGAGTGCCACAGCATGAACAGAGAGCAAGAAGATGTGGAGAGGGGAGGTGCTCCATGACACTGACTATCCAATGCTTCAGATAAGAAAAGAACAAAAACTCAGAGGACTTTAGTTTACAAATTAGAGAGAACATTCATTACTTTCAAGAAAAAGAATGTTACTAGAATGGTGGAATCTGGTGAATTAAGAATGATTAAAAATTTAGTGTTTCTGTGTGCAAAATACTATGGGTTTTGCAGGGAAGACATAATCTACAGGACAGATTTTCTGAATTTAAACAATGTTTAAGCTGGAGATTCCTTCAACAGCATAAAGAGATGCTATGAAAAATATTGTTCAGGAAGAACAAGACTGTAAAAATTATTTGGTTGCTCATTCAATCCTTTCTTATTTTTCACCTAGATGATTCACCCATCTTTGGGTAACATAATGCCATGCTCTCCCTTCACCTAAGAATTCTTCTCCCATCTTCACTATGCAGCTAATGACACATGTCACCATCAGCTTTAGGGATGGGCCCCGAATGGGTTGGGACAATTAATATAATGTTCTACTGACAATATCAGACTCATTGATGGGGCTGTGCCTCAATCCAGGGCAATAAGAATAAGACTCACAGGTTTTGTTACATACCTAGGGAATAGAAGTTACTTTCTTTTAGCAGTTGATAGGAGGATTTAGGATCCACACCTAAACTATTTTGTTCAGCCTGGAAAACGTGGAATCAAGGAAAAGGGAAAACAGGAATTAAAGAACATCATTTTAGTTGTGAATTAAACCTCGCCTGAAGTTTCCTTTTTAGAGAGTTTCTAAAAGTTTAGGAATATCTTTAAACTTTTCAGGTACATAAATTAATACATTCCCATTATTCTTTAAACCAGTTTGATTTGACTTTTCTTAAACTTGACATTTTAAAAAAAGTCCTGATGGAGAAAATTCTTTATTAGCTTACTGAAAAGGGTAAGTAAGAGATGAAAGGGGCTAAATCTAGAAAAAAATAGATTAATATCAGAAACAAATAGCCCTTGAAAGTATCTTAATTGCCTAGGAATTGGGCTTTTGAATAATCCATTGTTTATCCCTCTGTGCTCTTAATTCTGACTCTTTAGACCTCTGGTGGTCACTGATGTCATACAAGCCTGAATTACAGCTCATTATTTAAAGGTTTCTTTTGCCACTGGATTGTAAATGAGAACTCCTAGGCTTTTCTTGTGGGAAGTCTATTTCTTACTTACACTGATAACCCCATGTGCCCTAGCATAATTCCTGACACTTAGCAATAGTTGTAGCATTATGTTGGCTTCTAACACAGGAAGGATGTGATGAAAGCATCATTTTGACAATATCGCTCTGGCAGCAGTGGTTTGAAAGACAAGGATGGGATAATAATGAATGAGGAGGAAAGCTAACTATGCATTTCAGTGTTTCAGGAGGAAATGAATAAGAGCTCAGAAAAATAAATCAACAAATTGGTAAGATCTAAATCTAGACAGCCACATGAATATGGACATGGTCACACAGATAAGTGTTCTCACAATGTTGCTCTCTCCTGTCCTCTTTTATTCATAGGACATTCTTAAAACCGTTGCTCATGGTGACTCTCAGAGGAAAGCTGACCAGCATTTGGATGCACCTATCAGATCAAACACTGATGAAAGGGCCCTGATGCTTCTTTTTTTCAACTGAGTCAATTGTTCTAAATATAGACTGAATGGTTCCATAGTGCAACAGGAGAGACTAGAAGTGAATTACAGGATTGACAATGTACTCAGGCCACAAGGTAAGCAAATGTGAAATCAAGCATAGTATAGCCTGAAAGAGGGAAATGTTTAAAATATCCTGAATATTTTCCAGTTTTTATTGTAGTTTAAAGTATTGCCTTACTCTTTCTCCCATAGTAACATGATGCTGAGTCTAAAGAGGAATGTAAGGAAGTGGTGGTTTCTAATGCATTTGAATGAGACATAATACCTTCTAGAGCAAACTTCCAAAACAGGTCCAGTATCCATTTTCACAGTTGATTTGAGCTGCAAAATGTCTATAGATTTGATCTTGAAAGCAATATATACCTTACCTATTTCATAAAATAGTCTTTCATTTTCTCATGTCAAGGTAATATTTCTTTTGAAAGCTTAGAAAATACAAAAAAAATGAAATAAGTATGGGATCACTTATGATACAATCTCTTCATATAAATATGGTCAATACCCTTTTAAATATTTTCATTTGAGTATTATTTATTAATATCAACACAAGTGAATGAAATAGTTCATTCACGTCTTTGCTTAGAGAAGTCTTCCTGGACCTCTAAGGTGTAATTTTGTTCCTTCACTGTTCCTACCATTTTCCATTGTACATTGTTCTTTGCTTTGTAAAATTTAGCATGGATTTAAACGGTGACTGTATATTTCTCATGCCTGCATTCCATGAGATCAGGATAATGGTTTTATGCTATCCAGCACACTGATCATGAGGTAAGTACTTGTCATATAGCACACACCGAACATAAACTAGGAGACAGGTGCTGGACAAATAGCACAAACTGTGTTAAATATGCAGCGTTGAACACTTTGAAAGTCTTAAGTATTTTTGATTTGTGATTCTAAATCATAAAATATCTATTTTGGGTATAATGGTTATTTCCTAAATATGATTTTAATGTATACTCTAGAGTTTAATAAAATATAACAAAATATACTTTGGCTACTTTTATAGTTTTTTTTCTGTACTAAATTCAGAATGAGTCTAATAAAATTCAAGATGTGTAGAAATGCAAAATATAGAACAAACCAATCAAGGAAAAATAATCAGTGCATTATTTGGCGAAAAAATATTTTTCATATTATATTTTAAAATCCCTTTTGTGTTTTGATATTTGCTGTATATAAGCTTTTGTGTTTGATAAAGGAATGGTCTTTTAGTAAATACAGTTGTACACAACTGAATGCTAGTGTATGAAGATGAAAAAGTGAACTTTATTTGAAAGTATGCAACTAGAAACTGTTACTAATAGAAGTTAATATAAATTACTTAAAATATGCAAGTAAAAATCTATATTTAAAATAAAATCTAAAAGGATATAATTGAATATATGATAGACATCATGGCGATTCTCACATTTTGGGAGTTGCTTACAAATCTATGATTCTGAATATAGTTGGCTTGGTTTTAAAGAAAAAAACACAAACTGAAGGTTGATTATTTAAATATTTTCTCAGACACTCTGCTGCAGTGGTTTAAGATTGCAAGCTTTGCACCCAAACTTCCTGGGCTCAAATCCTCTGTGGAAGGCCTCCCCAAAATGTCCACGTACTAATCCTCAGAACCTTGAACATGTTGCCTTACAAAAAATAATGACAATGCCTTTGTCATAGGATGCTGGCCGCAGTGAGTAACATGAGCAATGACCATGGCACAGTGCAGAATCTCACTCTGGATTGTTTCCTCCTTTTAAATAACAATTGAGCTTTCTAAAATCAGAGAAAGAAATGCAGCCAGACTTACAGCCATCACTAACTTTGTGTTGTAAGAAGATATTTAAAAGCAGGGTTTAGCGACAGATAGAGATAGAGACTGTATACTGGTTATTGGCTTAACATCAGGAAGGACCTTAGAATCATAGATGCAGAATTGAAGAAGACCTTACTGGTTTTCAAGTCTACCCTCCTTGCTCATGCAGGAACCTACAACAATCTCTGGCAGAGCCATCCCCTAACTATTAGTGTTAATGGCTCACACCCAGGGGAACTTACCATGCCCAGGGCATGCATGCACTGAGACCCTTCCATGCGATATATTAAATGGTCTTTGAAGAAGCTCTGTGTGGTAGGTACTGTGACCACTTCATGTGAAGATTCAGAAACTGACATGTGGTGCCAGGAGATCTGCAAGTTCATGTAGTCAGAATTCACTCTGTATAGGATTTGGGTGAGACAATTAAAACCCTAAAATGTGTATCTGGGGAGTGTAAAATGCCCTTAAAGCTTCTAAATAATTTACAAGAGTTTCTTCACTGTGAAGGCTGCTTCATTTTATGACTCTCTTTTGACAAAGTTTTACTCCTCTTGGTTCGTAGTTCATTTCATAATCACCATCAATGGTGAAACAGGGATGTCCCCTATAGTTACTGGAGAATGATATAAAGGACATATTGAAATTTTATTTTTCTAGAAACACCAACTGGTTTCGGGGGTTAGGTGGAGTCATTTTCTGTTAGGAAATTCACAATGTAATGAATGGATAGGTGATGGAAGAAACATCAGGGTGCAGTATAAAGTGCTCAGGATTTCATGTCCAGGAAAACTTCACTCTCATGCATATAAAGTAGCACATTATGTGAGCTGCAACTAGTTACTTTACTACTGAATGACTTCCTATCACACGGAAGCTTGGCTAAGTTATCACTAACATCCTTTCAAGTTTGACCAGACTCTGATCCTCTGAAATATGGCCTAGATTCTTTGCAAATTGTCAGTTTGGCAACACAGCTCATGCTTAGAAAGAGCTCAGGGCATTCAGAAGGATTCAATTTTATATTTCACAGATGGAAACCTATTGAAATTCTTTAGGTAGATCAGAGTAAAGATCATGCCTAGGATCTTGCAAATTAGAAGTCCTTTTCCAATTCTGTTGTTATGGATATGTCATTTGCTCCAGGTCAGAAGCAATAGCTCCAGATAAGACATGTGCCCATCAGGAGGACCTTACCAGATATGCCCTCCAATTTTGAAGACTCAGTTTTATCTCTGCTGTGTCTGCATCCTGAGAAACTTCATCTCCAAGAACTTCTTTCTCCACTTTTGAAGTGCACATATGACCTCCCCAATCCAGCTCCCTTTTATGGCTCTCTTCTGTGGCATTGAATGAGGCTTATCTCTTGCTTTCTTATGTTTATGTTTGTGCTATTGTCTGTTTGTGTCTGTTCATCTCTAAAGTGCTTGTTCTTTGACCTTCACCCAAATGGTCAACTTAAAACTGCTCTCTCAACAGTTAAAAAATGACCAGTAGTTATTAACATCAATTTCATTCTAATTATTTATTGATCACATGTGGTGTTCTCTGCCCCCTTGCTTGAAGTTATTTCCCTCCCACTTCTCATGTACCACTGACCAGCAGGCTATTTAAGCAGATGAATCAACTCTCCTTTGCTTCTGTAAGACACTGTTTTAATAGAACAGAGCTTTGTAAATTGCACATGTGAATGACCCAATTTGTTCTGTATTTTTCTCCTCTCTTTCCAATCCATTGCACAATGACATGTTTGCAACATAATACCACATATGGATATTGTGACCATATCAGATTGCTCTCTTGAAATGCTTACTTACAATTGCCCTATTTTGTCATCATTAATGGGTAAGCAACAGTGTTCAAAACAGCCCCTTCCTGCAAAGGAACATATGAGCAGTCTATTCAAACAACTTCAGTAAAATGCTTTTGGAATTCTAAGGAGTACATAGTTCATTCAGCCTGGGTCTGAAAGCAATCTCAGAGAAGCTCCAGGAATCATTTTCCATATTTAAGTCTGGTTTTTCTTTGTTTCTATCCAATCATACTCAATCTGGTCACCCCTGCCCTCCTAAATCACATGATTCTCTTGTGGATATTGTTCTTTCCTCCTGTTCATGGCCCAATTTTGGTTGGCTCCTCAGCCATGTGTGTCCTTTGGCTCTGCAATGCCTCCCTCCCAGGTATCCTCAGAGCTTCTCTTGCCCAGGCAGTCAGGGCTTCCACATAATGGACAACAGCTCTGAGTACCCATTCCTCTGTGATGCTCTTGCTTTGTGATATCTCCTGTTGGTGCCATTGCTTGAGGCCTCTAGGATCTTGTTCCCATCTAATTTGCTGGCTGGTTTTCACCACAATCATTTAATTGTATTTGTAATGCCACATCTGTCAGGAAACCCTATCTTTGACTTTACTTCAAGCATTAGAAAGTGACTGTCTCAAAATATGTTGCTTGGCAGACACATCACCTTTCATACATGGAAACTCTTTGTGGTCAAAATCAGTGCTTTACTGTCTACTTAATATCTAGGACTGTGTCTTGCTTTGACTCTCACTCAATTGTTGACTCAATCTTTTGCCTGCAGTTTTCTAGGCTTATTTTGTGCTGTCCATACTTTCCCAGGCTTACAAGAACTCATTACCTAGTAAACAAAACAGATAAACATAAAGTCGATTACCACACTGTTTGCCAAATGCCAAGAGTGTCTCCACCAAGTAATTCAGGGTTGTAGAAAGGACCCACAGCCCAGAACAAAGGTGAGCCCTGTGCTCTGGGAGTCCTTCTTTAGGAGATGTCAATGGAGGTAAAAATAAAAAGATAAGCAAGACTAGAAGAGGGGGCCAGTAGGAAGAGTCCAGACAGAGGGGCAGCTTGGACAATGATGCCACAGCAGGAAACATCTGCAGGGGAGGGGCAGGAGGTAGAGTTCTAGAGCAGGGGTGGTTACTCAGGAGAGAAAGACATATAACTTAGACTGGGTGAAGAGGTAATCCTTCTTGCAAATAAATGAAATAGTGTAATAATCAAACAGAGGAACCCATGATATTAAAAAAAGTAAATGGAGAATGACACAGCATGTTAATACTCAAGTGGCCAGAGTGACTTCTTGGTACTTTACACCTCTCTGACTACTCCCACTTCATTCTACTCTCTGGCACAGTTCAGAGCGTCTAAATGTGGACTCTTCTGGGTGTTCATCACACAAACACACAGTTATTTGTAGTCTAGGTATCGCATATAGTTTTGAGTCACCATCAAAGAAAGCACTGATTAAAATAAAGCAGTATAGCAACTCCCGTGGGTTGAGTAGTTTCTCCCCCCAAATATAGAGCTACTGAAAATCTCAGTATGTGAACTTATTTGGAATAGAGTCTTTTCAAATGAAAGAGTTAAGATGAACTCATGCTAAATTAGGATAGGTCCCAAATCCGATGCCTGGTGTCCTTATGAAAGAGAAAGATATGAAGACAAACAGAAGGAATGGAGCCATGTGAAGATGGAGGCAGAGACTGGTATCATCAAGTTACAAGCCAAGAAATGTCAAGGATTGCTAGCAAACTCCAGAAGCTGGGCAGCAAGGGAAGAGTTCTTTCCTGGAGCCTTCACAGAGCAAGAGTCCCACCTGACCCATCAGATTAAAGCTCATAGCTTCCAGAATGGGACAGAATAAATTTCTATAGTCTTTGGCCACACACTCTGTACTAATCTGTTACAGAAAACTAAGAAACAAATATAGCAGTTTACACAGATCAAGTGTGAACACTCTCTTCTTAATTTGGCTAATAATCTTAGAAATGCCCCCTGCCTCCCTATTTGCTGATGATATGATTACATACTTAGAGGAACCAGGAAATTCCACCAGAAAACTTTTAGATCTCATAAATGAATTCAGTAAAGTAGCGGGATATAAGATCAATGCACATAAATCTAAGGCATTTTTATACATAAGTGATGAATCTTCAGAAAGAGAAATTAGGAAAACTACCCCATTCACAATAGCATCGAAAAAAATAAAATACTTGGGAATCAATCTCACAAAAGAGGTGAAAGACCTCTACAATGAGAACTACAGAACACTAAAGAAAGAAATTAAAGAAAACCTTAGAAGATGGAAAGATGCCCCATGTTCCGGGATAGGCAGAATTAATATTGTCAAAATGGCTATACTACCTAAAGTGCTATACAGATTCAATGCAATTCCAATTAAAATCTCAATGATGTACCTTGCAGAAATAGAGCAAGCAATTATGAAATTCATCTGGAAGAATAAAAAACCTAGAATAGCTAAAGCAATCCTCAGTAGCAAGAGCGAAGCAGGGAGTATTGCAATACCAGATCTTCAACTCTACTACAAAGCAATAGTAACAAAAATAGCATGGTATTGGTACCAAAATAGACAGGTAGATCAATGGTACAGAATAGAGGACATGGACACAAACCCAAATAAATACAATTTTCTCATACTAGACAAAGGTTCCAAAAATATGCAATGGAGAAAAGATAGCCTCTTCAAGAAATGGTGCTGGGAAAACTGGAAAACCATATGCAATAGAATGAAATTAAACCCCTATCTCTCACCCTACACAAAACTCAACTCAAAATGGATCAAGGACCTCGGAATCAGACCAGAGACCTTGCATCTTATAGAAGAAAAAATAGGTCCAGAGCTTCAACATGTTGGCTTAGGACCAGATTTCCTCAACAGGACTCCCATAGCACAAGAAAAAAAAGCAAGAATCAATAACTGGGATAGATTCAAACTAAAAAGCTTTCTCTCAGCAAAGGAAACTATCAGCAATGCAAAGAAAGAGCCTACAGAGTGGGAGAAAATCTTTGCCAATCATACTTCAGATAGAGCACTAATCTCCAGAATCTATAAAGAACTCAAACAACTCTACACCAAGAATGCAAATAATCCAATTGACAAATGGGCTAAGGAATTGAATAGACACTTCACAGAAGAAGATCTACAAGCAATCAACAAACATATGGAAAAATGTTCAACATCTCTAGTAATAAGAGAAATGCAAATCAAAGATTCCATCTCACCCCAATTAGAATGGCGATTATCAAGAATACAAGCAACAACAGGTGTTGGTGAGGATGTGGGGAGAAAGGTACACTCATACATTGCTGGTGGGGCTGCAAACCAGTGCAGCCACTCTGGAAAGCAGTATGGAGATTCCTCAGAAAGCTTGGAATGGAACCACCATTTGATCCAGCTATCCCACTCCTTGGTCTATACCCAAAGGATTTAAAATCAGCATATTAGAGAGATACAGCCACATCAATGTTCATAGCTGCTCAGTTCACAATAGCCAGATTGTGGAACCAACCTAGATGTCCTTCAGTTGATGAATGGATAAAGAAACTGTGGTATATATATACAATGGAATATTACTCAGCCATAAAAAATAATAAAATTATGGCATTTGCAGGCAAATGGATGAAATTGGAGAATATCATACTAAGTGAGATAAGCCAACCTCAAAAAACCAAAGGACGAATGATATCGCTAATAAGTGAATGATGACACATAATGGGGGGTGGGAGGGGTTAGTGTTAGGGTTAGAGTTAGGGTTAGGGAGGGAGGCAAGAATGGAGGAAGGAAGGACTGTATAGAGGGAAAAGTGGGGTGGGAGGGCTGGGAGGGAAGGGAAAAAATAACAATGAATCAAACAACATTACCCTATATAAATTTATGATTACACAAATGGTATGCCTTTATGCCATGTACAGAGAAACAACATGTATCCCATTTGTTTACAATAAAAAAAAAAAAAATGCCCCCTGCCTCACTTTCCTGGAAGGCTTAATTTCCACAGGGTGCTCTGCTGAATTTCACAAATTGGAGGTATGACAATATTCTCTTACAGGACTATGAATTTATCCTTGTTCACTTAGTACATTAAAATTAGGTAAATTAACCTCATTTAAGTTTAAATAAACTTGAGTTTCATGGTAGTTTTACAAGTGCTGAACTACTAAGTTCTTTGATTCAATGTATCTTCATTACACAAAGAAGTTCCAGATTCAGTATACATTTATTAAATTTTACCCAAGGTGCCATTTCCTAAAGCATAATGCTTAATTAACTGAGAAAAGGTATTTACTTTATAGGCAAAATAGCCAAGCCTGTGAATATGAAACATTTTAGGAATATACATTTTGGATAAAGATGAAAGTTCTAATGTTGAAATATTTGAGAGGACTTTGTCTCAATATTTGGTTGCTTTTTGGTGAAAAAGAACTTGTTATTTCTCCTCTTTCTGGCAGTGATGGGAGACCATCGAGTTTTGCTCAGTGGGCTCGCCATGTGCATTTGCAGGCACATTGCTATTCTTTCTTGAGAATAATACTTCAGCCACCACTTCCTTTGACAAAGGTGGAAGCCATGTGTCGGGAGGCAAGGAAGAAGGTGAGTGGCACTTGAAGCTGAAATAAAATCAATAATTTGTGGAAACGCAAGACTATGTATCACTAATGTTTAGACCTTGTTGCACAAATGCCTGACTTTCCCAATTTTTGGTCAATGTCAAGACATGGATAAGCACATGCACTCGATCATAGGAAAAAAAGAAACTGGCCAAGAGATAAGGGCACACATAGGGAGCATGAGTAGGTTAACAACGTTCCCTTCTGAGGGGTGCAATCACCTGTTCGTTGCCCCATTGTTGTATTTGACAGAGGGCCTTGGTTTGTGACTACTGACAAATTGTTGGGGAGAATGACTGCCACTTTGTTCAGACCTTGTCATCTGTTGGAAATATTGTTTTAGTTCTTTCCTGGGTAAGCACAGCTACAAATTCCCTACTAATGGATCGGCTTCAATAAAGTAAAGTATCAATGCTCCTCTAAAGATGGTGCTATACATACAGAGTAACTATGTAATCAATTTATTTAATTAAAAAAGACAAATGTTTAAGTGAAAAAATAAACATTTTAATATACTTGCAAAATAGCTATTTATCAATTGCTGTCATGAGTGACTATGTAGATAAAGGAAGAATTTAATAAAGGAATTAGATAAGAATTATTATTATAATAATTGCTTATTGAAACTCTAACATCAGCCAAATTTAGGAATTATTTTTATATGCCATTCAAGAGTTTTTATGTCCATCTCTTCTAAATTAAACATAACTTATTCAACAAGTTATTAGAATCTACTCTGTATTGGGCACTTCCATAGGTCTGGGGTTTAATTAATGGTTGATGGAATTATAGAAGAACTGTTTTTTCCTTGTCATTCATTCATTCATTCATTCATTCACACATTCATTCCAAACATTGTGTTGAGTTATTCCATTAACACAAGGAGACTTCCCAGGTCAGCAGATGATACACAAAAAAGTAGTCTATTAACATGCAACAAGATAGCTGTGTGTATAATACACAAGGTCTGTGACAGAAGGAATGAAGTAATCTGCTCTAGAAGAATAAAGAACTGATTGTAAAGGGCAAGGAGGGAAGGGAGACATCACTGAGGAGGCACCCTTGACCTGGGATTTGAAGGATAGTTACAAATGTGCTAAAGGAATACCAGAGACAAAAGCATTCCAGGGAGTGGGGAAATGTGGGCAGTGAAACAGAAAAAGTAAATGGGAAATTAGGTAACTACGGGATTTGATAATGCTGATAGTAAGGTGTAAGCTGAACCAACATGGAAATTAGAAACAGAGAAGTAGGCAAGGGTCAAGAAAGGTAAGTACTAAAAAGGGTCTCTGGAGTTTGGGACTTAGGAAGTCCTTGGTTACATGAGAAGCAGCTTTTTCAGTGAAGTGGAGGAAATTAAAGTCACAGCACAGTGACTGCTGGGACTGTATTTCCCAGGAGAACAAGGCCCAGCTGACAGGACATGGGCACAGATGGGGCCTAGTAAATACTTCTGACTGTTTAGTGGATACAGTCATAGTATTTTAACATAAACACCAGACAAGCAAGAATATAGGAATATAAGGTTTCTGGTAGAGAGGGCATGGTTTGAGGGAGACTCCTAAGAATGTTTATTGGCTCACAGTCATAAATGGTAGAGGGTAGGGATATAGCTGAGTAATAGGAGTGCTAGACTAGTGTGTGTGAGCCCTGGGTTCTATCCTTAGCATCCACACACACATCCACACTCACACACAAACACTACATATATATACATAAAGAGGTTTAAAATTCCAAAAAGAAGAAGGTTACAGAACACATTTCTTCTCAGGGCTGTTCATCCGGAAACATCTACAAGGCAGTTTCTTGATTCTGGAGAATACAAAATCACTTAGAGATTCACAAATCCTATCTCTTCAAAATGCTTTCACCTTACTCTATTGACCCTCAAATTTTTTTCAGAATATGGTTCATAGTAAGAAGAAGATCTTATATCATGACCCAAAACTACCCACTCAATCTCACACACATGAGCAAGTTTCACAAAACTCATACCTAGTGCATGCTATGTTTACCATGTGCCACACAAAGTGCACCTCTTATACAGCAACAGATGCAATAACTACTATAATTTTGAAGTGGTGGAAAACATAGAGGATATTTTGAGATATGCATAATGACATTTTGGTATGAAAATATTTATAGTGTATTAGTTATAAAATCACAAATTCTCTTGCTAATACTGTGGACTATTGTCTACCTTCACAATTAGTCAAAATTTTATATGTTTGTCAGTGTTGATGAAAATAAGATGGCATGTTCTTTACATCTAGGTTCATGGACCTCTGATTGCTCTGACGCATCTCCTAGGATAAGGTTCATAGACTAATGCGTGTTTGAGGACTGACTCCTGCCTCTCTCTCTCCTCTGCTTCATTTCCTCTACTCGGATTCTTATACATCTTGCTCTAGTTATATCAACCTTCTGACCTTTCCTCAAATACATGTTGCATACTTCTGTTTTAGGGTCTTTGCACTTTTCCAGGACCCTTCTGTCTGCAATGTTGTCCTCAGATATCCATGGCTTGCTCCTTTTTTGAGGTTAGGTCTTTGATAAAATGTTCTGAGAGATGCCATTCTGACAGTCCTAAATCATACCCGATCCTATCATTCTCTGCTCCTTTACTCTGATTTCTCTCTCTTTACAACAGCGTATCATGGATCTGTTTATTTATTCCATTAGTGACTCCCCTACTGGAAGGCAAGTCCAATGAGTTGGGGATTTCTTTGGTTTAACAACATCACAATGACCAGCAAATAGCAGTTTCTAGTTCATATATGGTAAAACATCAGATCAACAGGTTAAAAAGTGCTACATGAAGTGAACAATCAATGTTCTCAGAGATCAGGGAGGAGAAATGGTCTCTACATGGATATATTGTTGGAGAAGTCTTGATATTACTGGAGTGTCGCGCTCCCCGCCCGCAGAGAGACACGACACCTGGTTCTTTTCAGTCTTTTTATTGCGCGCACCCCCTTCCTCTCAGTTCTTTCTTTGTTCTCTTCCTTTGAGGAACTTACACTCCAATATATACATTACTGTAACCAATCAGCATTTGAGCACGAGGGGAGAGCATGAACAGATACAGGCAGTAAATGCAGACATGCAGTGATTATGCACTGTCCACGAGGGAACTCAACCAATCCCTGGAACTTCCTCAAAATGATGTCAGTTGTTTGTGCAAAAGCCAACCATACTGGCAGCCTGCCAAGCGCCATCTTGGATACGCATCTAAGTAAGCCAAGCCAGCTATGCCACACCCAGGCAGCCAAGCCACACCAAGGGCCAGGGGTCCGCGGCGCCCCGACAGCTCCCCCTTTTTTATTATAAAATTAAGGCTTGGGACTGTGTCTGTCTTAGGCGGAGTGGTTAACCACCGTCCTTACCCGTCATTGGATAACTGCAGAGCATGCTACAGCTCCTGTCTTAGGTTGGTACGGTGTCACCTCCTTCCTTACCCGTCTCTGACCACCGGTCCAGCATCGTGAGCCATACTTGTGGGGAACTGCCGGCCTCTAGGGCAGTCATGGCCTGATGAAAAATAATCTGGTCCCTGTTTTGGCTGGCTCGTAGATGCACAAACAGACGAGTGAGGAAAAGGATACCAAAGAGGAGTAAAAACACCAAAGTGCCAAGGCTTGCCCACTGTTTACAAAATTGAAAGCAGAAGAAAACCATTTAGCCAGCTCAGACATAGAAGCAATTTGTACCCTAGTAGAATTAACTTTGACAATTTTAGCCCTAAGTCGTGAGGTAAGATTATCAAATTGAGACGACCAAGTAGAAGTAAGATAGGCTGACAATTTTTTAGATAACCCAGCTGCGGTGCTGGAATTATCATATACAATGGGGGTAGCACAAACAGCTCTTAAAGAGTAAACACATCCCAGTCCCAAAAGTTCTTGTAATATGTCCACTTGTTCTTGTAGTAAGTCCACTCTTTGATTTATAAGGAGTATGCCTGCTGTTAGATGTTGGTTTAGGGTCTCTTTAGTCTGTAAGGCTGCAGCTGTATTTTCGGCCAAGTGATTGACTGCTGTTGCTGTAGGTATGGCAGTTGCTAGTGCTGCTGTTGCAGAAACCACTATTGCAGTGACCATAGCCGCTGTGATGCCAAATTCTCTCCTGTTTCTTGATAGTAACACTGGCAATTCTGCATCTGTAACAGAGACTGGGACTGGTAGGAAGGTAGGAACACACATTAAGTCTGCCAGCAGGAACCTAGAAGCATTTTAACATTGAGAGATAGCACAAATCTGAAGTACAATTGAGAGAAGCAGTTGTTTTGTTACATAGTTGAACTGTTCCTCCTAAGAGACTAAAAAGAGGTTGTAAGTTAGTTTATTTCGTGGAAACACACAAACTAAGCCGCAGCTCCAGTAAAGCACCGGGTTACCCTTATTACCCAGAGTTAAAAAACCCCAAACAAAGAGACAAAGAGAAAGTTTATCTTTAGGGGACCTGAAGGTCTCCTTTATTCCCCCTTTTTGTTTATAAAGAGTATTTTTGAGGGTGAGATGTGTATGTTCAACAATACCTTGTTTTTGTGGGTTATAAGGTACATCTGTGGTTAGAGTTATTTTAATTTTAGTGAGGAATTGGTTCTTACCAATTTTAGTTTTTAAAGAAAAATTAGGACTTTATAACGTAGTACAATTTTTAACAGTTGCTTAACCATAATTGTATAAACCCCTATTTTTAAGACAATTGTTCTAAAGAATAAAACTTAAGAGACACAAAGTTAAGAATGAATTAGTGTTTTTAAGAAAACTTTGTTATTTTACCATGTCATTTTACTATATAGATTAAACTTTGGCTTATATCAGAACATTAGTATTTCACCTTAGGAAAAACCTTAAATAGCTTTAGCTGTTTTACATACATACAACCAACTTAGTTACACATAGACTTGTTGAAACTTGCCCTTTATTACACACAGACTTTCTTATCCAGAAACATTTTCTTTTCCTTTTTATTAAATATATTTTTAAATCCGGAACCTTTTATTTTTTCTTTCCTATTTGTTGACCCCTTTTTGTTTACATTCTGATACAACTCTTATGAAATTTCTGAATTTAGATAAATTACTCTATTTTAATAAGATTAAATATTTTGTTATTTATAGTACTCTTAATTGAAACACAGTTGAAACTTTTGGGACCCTTTATATATAGAATTCCACTTGTTAGGACATAACTTTTAGTAACCTTGTTTTTAGTTTAGTGAGGACACAAAGTAATCGTAAACCCTTTTTATTTACCAACCTATGAAAACACCAATAATGTTTAAGTATGTTACCCCATGTAATTTAAGGAGTTAAAAGTACTTGATGTTATTTAACAATTAGCATTTTAACTTTGTAAATTAATCAGATGTCACCAACAAACACATTTGAGTAATCCCATACATGTTAACTCCAATTTATTTATTTTATAAAAACCAAGATATCAGACAAGTGTCCTGAACAGGATCTGTTGCCTCTTTCCTGCTGAAGAAAAGTCCTAGAAGTAATTGATATTAGACATTTTATTAACATTAATATTTTATTTGCTTGACCACCTAGAGACTTGTGAGTTATTTTTAAAGACATTTTACTTTCATTAGTTTACCCAATTTAAATTGAACCCTTTTAAATCACGTGAATAAAAGTATTTGGATCCATTTTTAAATTTTAATTTTAAGAGCGCTCAGTTTTGACAAAACACGACATTAGACAGCACGACATACAAATAACATAAAATCAAAGGCCTTGAAACTTTATAGGTAAATGTTCATTGCAATGAAACAGATGTTCAAAAACTTCAGTTGAATAAAAAATAGAACTGATCAAAAAGAAAAAAAATCATTAACCTAGGTATGCAGGATCAAAATTATGAGCTCAAAAATACAGCATTAAAGAAAAACAAAACAAAACAAGAATCCTGGAAAATGAATTGTAGAAGTTTAAAATGGACACCTTTTTTTTCTTTTCTTCAGGTTACCCCCCCCCTTCCCGCTGAGACTGCTGCAGTTTACATTCCAATGCAGACTTTGGCAAGGCCAGGCAGGGGGGAGGGAGGATCACCCAGGACTTTTTAACCCTTTTTTTTCTGGTTGAGAAATTAGGTTAGGTTTGAATGTAGAAAATCATGAAACAATTATCTCCCAATACTTGTGGGGACTATGGCTACTATATTATGTTCCCACTGTGGAATATTTAATAGCCCCTCATTTAAAAACCACGGAGAGACCTTCTCTATGGTATCAAGGAACGTTTGAGCTGTTTTTGCTTTTAGTGGCGTTCCATGACTTTTTAGCAACTCCCTAAGATGCTGTTGCATTCTAGTCTTAGACAGTTCTGTTCCTATGATTAAATCTTACAGCACTAAGAGCTCCAAGCACACAAACAAGCCACGCAATTGATGTAACAAAGACACTTACTACACAGAAAATCTACCATCACTTCATACACACAGTTAACATAAAACCCCTTGGCTAGTCACTGTTCCGTGAACCTTTATAACTAGTCGCTGCTCCGCAAACCTTTATAACTAGTCGCTGTTCTGCGAACTTTTATAACTAGTCACTGTTCCGTGAACTTTTAAGGCCTTCTTACTGTTTAATTTACTTTATTAAATACTTACCTTGTACTTACTCTAGAGTTATTTTTAGGGTTCCCGGGTTTCGGCAGCCACCTGTCGCGCTCCCCACCCGCAGAGAGACACGACACCTGGTTCTTTTCAGCCTTTTTATTGCGCGCACCCCCTTCCTCTCAGTTCTTTCTTTGTTCTCTTCCTTTGAGGAACTTACACTCCAATATATACATTACTGTAACCAATCAGCATTTGAGCACGAGGGGAGAGCATGAACAGATACAGGCAGTAAATGCAGACATGCAGTGATTATGCACTGTCCACAAGGGAACTCAACCAATCCCTGGAAGTTCCTCAAAATGATGTCAGCTGTTTGTGCAAAAGCCAACCATACTGGCAGCCTGCCAAGCGCCATCTTGGATACGCATCTAAGTAAGCCAAGCCAGCTATGCCACACCCAGGCAGCCAAGCCACACCCAGGGCCAGGGGTCCGCGGCGCCCCGACACTGGAGATTTAGGGAAAGGAGAATATTAAACATTTCAGTTGGAAAGACATTTAGGTCTACTATAATTTGAATGTTTTCCATTAGAATTCAAGTATTGGAAACATTCCCCAAAGGCATACGTTAATGGTATTTGGAGCTATGATCGCTAGGAGATAACAGGGTCACGGGAACTCTGCATTCATGTATGTCTTAAATGCATTGCAAAAGTGGCTTTGTTATGAAAGCAGCTCTCTAGATGCTTTGGCCTGTCTCACCATGTGTTTTTCTCTGCCATTTTACAATGCGGGAAGAAGGTACTCGCCAGAAGCTGAGTACATAGCCCCACCATGATATTGGATTTCCCAGACTCCAAACTGTAAGCTGAAAAATATGCCTATTCTTTGTAAATTAACCATCCTGTCATAATTTAGTTATAGCAACAGAAAAAAGACTAAGATGGGTTCAATGTAGATAAGTTGTAAAGTCATGTTTAATGAAAATAGTTTTTCAGTCATTTTTTAATGTCTCAATTATATATTTTCTCTCTGCTTCCTATACCTTCCATTAATTTATGATTTTCTAAGAAACTTTCCAGGCTTGGCATGTATAAATAACACAGCTGGCAATGTGACTATCATATTAAGTCTTTGGAAACATGCATTCAATTAAGGAAGGATTGGGCAGGTGGGATGTCCATAGTTTTTCTTATTGATATAACCACATTAGATTTCTTAAAGTAAATTTAGTTTATTTTTCTATTAAAACATATTCCAACCATTCAACTCAATCAAAATGGAAATGTAACATTTGAGTTTTAACCCTTTGAGACTTTTTCCCTCAAATGTTTTTTTTTTTTAATTCTTAGATTAACCAAACTTGAGATAGACGTGGGTTTATGCTGAGTTTGAGTATTTCAAGATGAAGTGTCAACAAAACTTTTCTGAAAATATCATATTCATCAAGATTTATCTGGTACTAAAAGTAAAATTGACACAATTTTAATTTGCCTCTTAGTAAACTATTTGATAAATGGTCACTTGTTTTTGCTTATAAAATATACATTTAGTAGGTGCAAAATTTTCTCTAAAACATGTCCTTTTGTCCTTCAAGGACATACCATAAGAGCATGCAGATGAATATTGCAGAGAAAACAGCCTAGGCAATATCACAAATTAATTAATCAGCAAAAACATTACATAGCTTAAAATGTATACATTCAAAGAGTCAGAGAAAAATAACAGTCTTTTCATTATTTTATCTTGCAGATTTTGTCTAAGGCCACAGCAACCAGCTATGGTAGGTGTTATATACAGAAAGAAACAAATTAGAGTAGGTGTTGGCTGGATATAGCTTATCTTCTATCAAAGGAGAGAGAAAATGAACAAATATTTAAATTAGTAAGTTCAGATACAGTTGCTAGGAAGACAATACAGCAGGTAATAGTATAATAATGGGATTTTGGTCATCATAGGTCTTCAAAGTCCCTAAAAGTATGGACAACCTAATTCAATTCCTCATTTTATCAAGCCCTCAAACTTCAAAAGTAGCTACCTGTAGAACCAAGATTTCCTGTATTCCTTTCCACATCCAGGCCAGCTGCAGCAAACAAAAGATATCATGTGGCAAAGGTTAGTTTTTCATAACCATTCTCCATTAGCTAGTTAATAATTTTCTAAACAGCAGTTTCCAAATGGCATTAAGCCCCCTTAATCTGTCGGTACTGATTCTCAGCCCCTAGCTTCAAGTCCTGTATATTAATATGAAGAAACCCCAGTTGAGGAACAACTCATTAAGGAAGTTTTCATGGCTTTCATATGACCTTAGCATGCAAGATGATGGCAGATGGGTTTGCAGAACAGAGGCACTTGAAACAGGAGCAAGTGTGAACTCAAAGGCAAGAGGGAATGAATGAGAATTCACTTCCTGAGGGGGTGGCCACCTCCCAAATATCTTCCTTACCATTCCTCACAGAGAAAGAACTGGTGAAGTCAACCCTTGGGACATTATTGAGACACTTTTTCCCTAAACATGCATATTTGCTATAATGTACAGGATTGCCAAAATCCACTCCAAGGAAGTAATAAGACATGCAATCAAATGGTTATCAATAAGAATATTCATCTCATTATTACTTACAACACTAGAAAATTCAAAATAAGAACCTATATAGGACAAAGTAAGTAACTGGTAAGCTAAATCAACACATATCCTCAAATTATGTGTTTATATCTGTGGACTAATGCTATCACAAATGATGCTGCAGAAAAATATTTAATAGCATGGAAATGTGTTCATTGTATAGTTAGGTTAAGAAAAAGAAAGAAAGAGTAAAACCAATCTCCATATAGTGCAATTCAAATTTGTGTATATTCAGAGACAAATCAATGAGCAGATACACCACCAAAAGTTAGTTAACAGTAAATTGGGTAATTTTAAAGTAACTCTAACAAGTGTTTCTTGAGTTTTTTTCTAAAGGACTTTTCAAATGTTTCTGAAGTCAACATGGGTTGTCTTTGTCATCAATGAAACATGTTATTTTGTAGAGGATTTTGCTTTTGAGCAATAAACACTCTTGAAGTGGGTTAATGTTTTGATATATAACTGGGGATTGGAAACAAAAGACTCTCATTCTAGGTCTGGGCTGAACCTTGTCCTTGTTTGGCATTGTATTCTTTTCCTTAAACGCTAAGGGCAGACCGAATCTACTAGTTGAAAGCTCCAAGACTTAGGCTCTTGGTCTCCCAGGTTGGATTGGTTACTAAACACTATATGGGGCCTGTAGCCACTAATACTGCAGTATGCTCACTGTATGATGAGGTTCGGGATGTCTTCCTTTGTTCCTTGGGTTGCTAGGGAGGGTCACAGAAATGCAAAGCACTCTGGTGATTGCATCCTATACATTAGTAATCCACAAAAACAACCAAACAAACCTACATAAGAAAAATCTTTGCAATCTGCAAGCACTGCCCTAAGTTGAGAGCATGAGTAATCCCTGTACCTTTTTTGAGACTCTGCCTCAGTGACAACATCTGTAAAATGGGGAAATAATAGTTGTAATGTTTAGTTTTTAAACTGAGGAGAGCCCAGTTTCAAACATTATTTCTGGGAATATTTTTAATGGTGTTTTCATATGAGATTAGCGTTTGAGTTAAGGGATCACTAAACCACAGGGTCCCTCCCAAAGTGGGTGAGCATAACCCAATCTTTTGAAGGTTTGATAAAAACAAAAAGGCAGAAGGAGAAGGAATTCTCCCATTGTTTCATTCTGTCTGACCTGGGACACTAGATTTCTTCTACCCTTGGGCTGGTATTACACCATTGGTTTCCCTGGACCTTAGGCCTTGTAGGACTCAGACTGGAAAGATATTACTGACTTTTCTGGGTCTCCTCCTGAAGAAAACATAATGTAGGACTAGTTGGCCTCTATAATTACATGAGGCCAATTCCTCATAATTAATCTCTATCTCTCTATGCACACACATAGACACATATACCCAATTGGTTCTGTTTCTCTAGAGAATATGGACAAATACAATAGTAACAACCCAACAAGTTGCTTTGGTGATTGAATGTATTGATGTATATAAAACACAAAGCAGAACATATAGCACATATTAGTGATCAATATTCTTTATTATTTTTTATATTATCATCATCATCCACATCACAGTCATTGCTCTTAATAAAGTTGTCACATTCCTTATGGTAATTCATATACATGACTGATGTTTCCCTCAGGTATCTTTATTCTCTGAACAAATGTAATTGCTCCATAGTAGAGACCTGTCTTTATGATATAAAATATGTTCATTAATTTTTGGTAATAATTAAAATTATGAAGACAATTTAAAAGAAGTCTCTTTCAACTGTTACAGCACCTTTTATAGAAGAGTTTTACAAGTAGATCAAAGGGTTATTTTCACTGTTTTAAGATAGAAATGTTAAAACAAAATTGGGTAAAAATATCTTTATGCATGATTATTAAACAAATGGCATTGTACACAAAGGAAGCAAATGAGTCTGCTGAGAATGTAACCTGTAACTGGGCCTGTCCCAGTGCATCACAGAAAGGTCAGAACCTGGGAAGTTGAGGGGAATGTGAATCCTTAGAGGCCTTGTGTCCATTCTGATCTGTTGTTTAAACCCGCTAACAAGAGCAGATCTTGGGACAATTCCAGAACTAGGAACTCCACCAATAATTTTCGGTTGCCTTAAATATATTTCCCAGTATAGAAAACAGTGCACAAGCAAAACAAATGTCTCATTTGCTCTGACCCTTTAGTAACTGTTTTTAGAAAGCTGTTCCCATTTTTTCGTTGTCTGATGACAGTACTACTGATGATTACAAAATCAAAATCAGAATGAAAATTCTGTTCATTTGAGTGCTCATAGCATGCTAGAGGCCTTATTTGTCAGAAAGAATCACTGATAATATTTTGGAGACAATCACATGTACCCAGCCACAGAGATGTTGTGGAGCCATCGTAGAGGATCACTGAACTCATACAATATGGAAGAACTTTAGCAAGTTCTAGCAAATGTGGGTGAATTGCTAGTAAAGCAACTACTTGCTAAAATGACTTTCCAGAGGAAGAGACTTTGCATTGACCCATTTATTTCAATATTTCACTAAAAACTTCATTTTCATCCTTCACTCATTTTTCTTAATTGTATAAGATTAACAAATGCTGACTAAGAATCAATGTTCCTTCATACTGCTTTTCCACCCAAGCCAGCTTTGGATGGTTAAAGGCCAAATCCATCCATAAAATGACTTTGTTATAAATTGTTCAATAATCTGAACAATTCATTGTTGCAATTTGGATAGAGAAATGTTTACTTGCTGTAATGCTAAAGCACGATGACAGACTATGTTTACACAGAAAGGAAGGAATAGTTTTGAAAGAAGTTATTTGCAATCAGTTATGGATCTATTGTATTTACAATTTTGAATATAAACAGGGTAATCCCACAGAGAGGAAAATGCCTTTCCAGGTGAATTATCTATCAAGTTGAGATGTAGAATGCTAATTCTACAGCAATGTTGATGAATTCTGATTCTAAAAATTCTCCTGTTAATGCATCATGAATTACCTATGTTTGAGGCTCGCTGTAACTATTAGAATATATTTCAACTCTTAGAACAAATACTTTATTAAAATGCACATTTAAATGAGACATATCTCTGAGGTCTGATACTTTAAGTTGCTAAGTTCTCAATTACAATAATTAAAGCTTACATCTCCTTAGTAATAAAATGACAAATTTAATATTGTTTATGCACTCTTAAAATTTAAATTTATTATAAGAAGAAACCACTATTGAATGTCACTGAATCAACCATCAATATAGATTGATAATTGGTCCAAATCTATCACATGAAGGTTAGGGTCAAATTGGGATAAATATAGATAGAAAGAGGAAAAACTTCTTTTTCTATCCTAAATGAGCACTTCTCTAGAGCATAGGCATTAGTGTCAAGAAGATGTGATCTTATATCTCAGCTTCAACTTACAGCCTGTTTGACCTAGACAGAATTCTTTAGCTCAGTTATCTTTTTTTGTTAAATGTGGCCACTAATGCCTGCCTTAGTAGGTTGCTGTGAGGTTAAAATAAGAAAATAAATGTCATTTCCTTGCCTTTCTCCACACAGTGAAATGTAGATGATGTTTTTATGGGTATGTTCTGCTCCCAGGCCTTTGCTGTCTGCCTTGATTACTTAATATCCCTTCATTATACATCCTTTATAGCACTTGGAAGATTTATTCTTGCTCATTTTTCTTTTTTTGGGTAAACAGATAGGTATCCCAAATTCGAATGTGAGCTTCATTAACAAGTGCATATGTTTTTTATTTGCCTTGATTTCTTTTTGGTTTATTGTTTTTCCTCATCTTTGCATAATTCATGTTGTGAATGTAACTCTTGTACAGTAGGTAGTTAATTAACATTCATTGAGTAAACAAACAAGCAAAAATCCCCGTTGGTCATGTGTGATAAATTTTTGAAGGAATAATAATGTGCCAAACTAATAATGGGAATCATGTGGGAGAAGTAGAATATATCAGACCTGGAACTTGGAATTCAAGAGTAGTAACTGGAACCACACCAAGAATGAGAGTACCAAGGGAAACCATGTAACAGATGACAGACCCTGGGTGGTCCTCTAGGACCCTCACCTACTGATTTTCATGTCTTTGTATAGTCTCCTCCCTGAGTTTGGGCAGACCTGTGACTTGAGTCTAACCAAGTAAATAGGGCAAAGGTGGGAGGGGTATGTGATTAGGTAGCAGTGTATATGTTCTTGGAATCTCTCATTTTCTCTTTCTTCCTTTGAGGAAACAGACTGGTATGAATTTTACAGCTATAGGAAATGAATGCTGCAGATAATCACAGGAACTGTGAAGCAGATTCTTCCCCAGTCAAATCTTCAGATGAGAACCCACTCTGGACTGCCATCGTGATTGCTACTTGGGAGACCATAAAGCAGGACCACTTTAAGTTACACCTCCAATTTTGTCTAGTCTCCTTACCCATGGAAACTGGGAGACAATAAGAATAATTTAAAACAACAACCAGGTTTGTGTTACTTGCAATAGAAACAAGTAATGCAGTGATACAAAATGAATAGCAGTGATTAAATTTAACATAGAAGCAAAGAAGAAACAAAACAGAGAAATGTCAAAGACTTCCAAGTACAGAAAGCAAAATTCACAAATTTTTCTAGGGCCAGAATATTTGTATGAAGTGATACCTTCCAGATCAACTCCAGTTTATGTAAAAGGGGCCAGATCATGGCAACATGAGTAACATTAATGCAATAAAAGTTATAATTTATGTAATCTAAAGTTCCTTCATTCTCTGGGAAATGAGTGAGAAGGGGGTATTAAAAATGGTGGAATGAGACAGACATCATTACCCCATGTACATATATGATTATACAAATGGTATGACTCTACATCGTGCACAACCATATGAACAAAAAATGTACCCCATTTGTGTACAATGAATAAAATGAAGTCTATAAACATAAAAAAAAATTAAAAAAATAAAATCCCTAGGGTACAAGAAAAAGTTATAATTTTCTGGTGAACTACTTATCACAGATCTGTTTTAGAGTCATTGCCTTATGCTTTCTACCTGAACAACTGTATTAAAAATATGTGATCTGATCACAAGAAGATTTGAGCAAAGTAGTGGAAAGTTAATGCAAAAACTTTCTCATTAATCACAAAAACATTCTAGTGAATATATTCACAGTTATCACTTCATGATCCAAAGACAGCACACAGCTGTTATAGCTTAGAAAACAGCTTTATTTTTTCTACTGATATTATGAATTATTACATTAAAAAGCAGCAAAAGAAACACAAGGATATTCTTTAGAGATTTTTACGAATATCCTGTTTGCTTATTGAAGAAGGAATTTCCTACGTATACTATCAATCTAATAACTTGATACAAGGATCATATAAAGAAAGCTGCAGGATTTATTCCAGCTTTTGGAGCTGTACCTCTGGGACAGCATAGCTAACTGTGTCACACATGAGGCAGACCAGGATCTGATTCTCCCAGTCTATGGATGGGCCATGGTCACGACTGCAGGAGCAGTCTGTCAACTAGGGATGTGTTCTCCTAGCAGCCTCAATGGCAGCCTCAATCACCTCAGTCCAGAGGGGGCTGAGAAACCATCAGCTCCTTCCAGACTCTTACAAGCCTTAGCCAATTTGTAAACTAGAGTACAGTTTTAGAGCATCTGTCATGTGAAACTTTACTGCAAAATACATACAAGAGTGAAAACAAAATCTTTGAAGACAGGATGCCTAAACTTATTAGAGACATCATAATAGGTTTAGGCCACAAAGTTGCCCTGATTGTTTTTACATTTCTTCCATGTTTGCTTTTATTCTTTCACTCAATGCACCTACACCTTGCCAGGCATGGCTTCATCCTTTGAGATGCTAGAAGGGATAAATGTATGGTAATGCATTTCTTCTCATGAAATAAAGATGCAGGGCCATAGACACACTGCCACAGAGACACTGATCTGTAGAAAGCATTTGTGGTGAAATTTGAAAAAGAAAAAAGGAAAATTAATTCTTGAGGAAAAAGGGAATGTAAATTGGATCTAATTTTTTAGTAAGCTCTAATAATAAAATTTCTGTTCTTAAGTGAAACATAGACCCACAGTACTACCATTTAAACTGCAATTATAAAAGTATAATAAGTAATCTGCCTTTTTTGTCTTTTATCTAAGTTTCTGCACATTATTTATTAATTAGTTCTTGTAGAGATCTCAAGAGATAAGGATTATATTACTAATATCCTGGTTATAGAGATTTTAGTAGCTTACCTCCAAGTCAGCAAAGTTGGACTTAAAACAAGAATAAAATGAGTGAAAGTAGCTATTTCAATGGATCAAAACATTTTAGAGTTGGAAGAAAACTTGTAAGTTACCTAATTACTTTTTTACATGATATAAAATAAAACTAGAAAGGTATATCACTAGCTTAAACGTTACAAAGCCAATTGACAACAGGTACAACTTCTAAACTACTGAAAATGCTGTTACATTTATCCCTTCAGTTAGCTATTCCATGTTAATTACTGACTAATAATTTAGGGCTAGGTACTGAGCAAAATGTTATGATTGTATGTTCAGGACATGCAACTTTTATTCATTTGAACTCTTCTGTCTGGAAGCAGGTGTGATAAAGGGCTCCAATGTAAGAATGGAAGATCAGAGAACCATGTGAGCTAAAAGATAGAAGGACAGTTCTGATTATTGTTCTCCTGTCATCAGTCCCAATATGCCTGGGAAGGGAAGTTTTAGCCAAGAGACATTTACAAAAAGATGACACACCTGAGTTCTAAGGTAGGTTGCACAAACACTGCAGGGACTTGTCACTTATATGAAGGAGTAAATCCTGCCCTGAGTGCCATGCAATCTTATGAGTGGTGAGGCTGTGGTCCCAAGGGACTGCACACCCCATCTGCAAGGTAGGCCAAAATCCATTCTGCCCTGCATGGATGTGAGCACAGGGCTGCCATCCCCTGATCCGTGAATGTCCAGTCATTCACTGATGATGACCTAGACTTCCCAGGGCCCTGAGCACAGGACAATTTCCAAATGCTACATTTCTTCAGCCAGGAAAATGGCATGGTGATAGTTATATGTGGATTTATCCTTTCTTTTATAGCAATAACTGCATATCTAACAGACCTACTGGGATTATTTTACTCTTATGGCAGGTATTAATGGAGCCCAGATATAGAGGTGGGGTACTTGCTTCCATGTACCATTTTGACAGAATTAAAGTTGACCAAACATAGTGAAAAGGCTCAGAATATATTTTCTCCTTATTATTACATAAGATAGGTACTAATTTAGTCAAGTTTATCTGGAAATCTAAGACTCAAAGAGGTTAAAGTACTTTCAGTCATATACCCATTAAATAGTTGAGAGTGATAGCAAGCTTGGAGACACTAATTTTAAAGCCAATTCTTGTATCTTCCCATGATGTGAACACAAGTGGTCACTAGTGAAAATGTAATAAGTATCATGTACTTTCTCTAAAAATACTGAATGAGCTATTAGACATTATTTTTCTTTTCAGTTTAGAAAATAAAATCATATTTTTAAACTAAGGTACAGAGGGCTAGACTTTCTGACATCTTGTACATAAGGTCAAATCAACAGAAGGAAAACTGCTAAAAGTTTTTGTCCTCAGAAACCAATGATACTATCATACTAGATACACCCCCTTGTGATAAACATACACAAATATGCACATAAATATGTGCATACATACACACATGCATACACATACATCAATCAAAAGTAGGTTTGAATAACAGAAAATTGAAAGAAAAAGCAACTAATTTTAAATGGAGGTATTAAAAGGTGAAAGTAGCATTTCCTGTCATTATGCATTAATGGTGGTGTTGGGGATAGCAGTGGGTTGGTATTTATGCAGTTCTAAAGGTTCTTTCCTTCTAACTCTGGAGCCAAACTAAGTTTCAAATACTGCTGTGTACTCTGCTAACTTTGTGAACTTTGGCAAGTATTAAGTATTTCAAGCATTATTTTCTTTAATCTTGTCAAATTGGTGAAAACGTTAAAGGAAGTAAGGTATATCAAGTCTCAAGTGTTTAGTACAGAATAGGTAATTATAAATGTCACTTCTTCCCTTGGTTTTTGCCTATGCTCATTCTGTGCTTATTAATAGAGGATTTTCACAGCATAGAACTTGGGTTTGACTGTCTGAGTGCTAACTAACCACCATCACATTAGATATGTGTGCAATCAATAAGGACAGCAATGATAGTTTAGAATTTATTGAGCATCTCATGTATTAGAAAAGTACTTACATAACCAATAACCCTCCAAGAAACACTAGAATTTTACCTGTTTTTTTAAAAATTTTTAATATATAATAATTGCAAACACTTTACAGTTGATGAATTTGAACTATATAGGGATGAAGTAACTTGTTCAAGGTTAACTTGCCTAATGAGTTGTGGTACATGAATGTGTACTTGTTTCTGTGCTGAGAGGACCTAAACCTGAGCAAAGTTCTAGTCACTAATGGTGGCTGTCCTTAGCCTCAGTCACTGTAACAGCAGTAGCCTGCTTTGTGTACCTCAGTTTTGGGTTCTTCTAACAATAAAATATGAAAGAAGGTGGCTTTTCTTCGTAGGTGACAGTTACTTTTTCCTTGGCCTCAATGTCCTCCAAACATTATGTTTTTCTTTGAATTAACTATATTAATATGATAAGATTATTTTAAGGCATTTATTTAGAATATTCAGGAATGTTTTTACTTAAATTTGATCATCCTTAAAATCAGCAAGTTCTAAAAGAATGTAACAAAATGTTACTATGTCTTGGTAATGAAAAATTGAATATCTAAATAATATGGATTTCATTAAGGATTGTGCAATATTTTATATGAAATATTTTTCCCCTTATGATATTCAAAAAACTCAAAGCCAGCTTCCTCATTATGCTGTCCAAGCATAATAGTTTCCCAATAACCAAGAGCTGGTCTGTGTGGTAAAGCTTCTCTCTGTGTATTTTTTAATAAGGAAGGGTTCAGAGTGATGATTTCTTGATATCCCTTCTGACTTTTGAGAAGAGATCTTACCTGAGCAATACATTTTCAAAAAGTGTAAAGAGAACAGTGAACTGTTCAGAATGGCTGAAGCATGCTACTTCTTTCTTACATTTTTTCTGAGGAAGAATTCGCTATAAGACTATAGGTGGACATAAAAGCATCCACACAACTACACTCTTACTGAAATTCCAGAACTGCTAAATATATATATATATATTTAATTATATATATATATTTTTTTTTTCCCCCAAACTCCCCAGACTTAGATAGTTCTATGCAGTATGAAACTTTTCCCCTGTATTTATAGTGCACTTCTTTTTGTATTTAGCTTAGAAACCTCCATCTGTATAAATGGAAGTGAATATTGTGCTCCAGTGAATGCTTAATCATTCCAATAAATGCCAGTCATTAAAAAATGCCTGTCCCATGAAGCAGAAACCTACTGAAACCTACCGTATTGCTGACTTCACATCTGTTCTTCCAGAAGGAACAAGCAAGTTATGACACTGACTTCTCTACTGTAATAGCAGAGATAGTTATAGAAAAATAGGTCTGGTCTTTGTGACTTTTAAAAATTATCTTTGTGACTTTTAAAAATATCTTCAGGAAGGTCCGGCTGCGACACGATGAAGAAGGCCCTTCATTCCCGGGCCTATGCTGGCTTCCGCGGGCTATTGGTATTCCCCGGTTAGTAGCCAGTGACTCCGTGTCTCTTCCTCCAGAGCTCAGGATCTAAGCCTTCATGGCCGAGGTGAAGGTTAAGGTGCAGCCGCCCGAGGCGGATCCGGTCGAAATAGAAAACAGGATTATAGAACTATGCCATCAATTTCCTCATGGAATCACAGACCAAGTAATTCAGAATGAAATGCCTCATATAGAAGCCCAACAGCGGGCAGTGGCCATCAATAGACTGTTGTCCATGGGTCAGTTGGATCTCTTAAGAAGCAATACAGGCCTTTTATATAGAATAAAGGACTCTCAGAATGCTGGTAAAATGAAGGGATCAGATAACCAAGAAAAACTAGTATATCAAATTATAGAGGATGCAGGAAATAAAGGAATATGGAGCAGAGATATTCGATATAAAAGTAACTTACCATTAACAGAAATCAACAAATTCTAAAGAATTTGGAAAGTAAAAAGCTTATCAAAGCTGTTAAGTCTGTAGCAGCCTCCAAAAAGAAAGTATATATGCTCTATAATCTACAGCCGGACCGGTCTGTGACTGGTGGAGCCTGGTACAGTGACCAAGATTTTGAATCTGAATTTGTAGAAGTACTTAACCAACAGTGTTTCAAATTCCTGCAAACCAAGGCAGAAACAGCACGAGAAAGCAAACAGAATCCAATGATACAAAGAAATAGTTCATTTGCTTCATCACATGAAGTATGGAAATATATCTGTGAACTGGGAATCAGTAAGGTAGAATTGTCCATGGAGGACATTGAAACCATCTTGAATACACTTATTTATGATGGGAAAGTGGAGATGACTATCATTGCTGCAAAAGAAGGCACAGCTGGCAGTGTAGATGGACATATGAAACTGTAGAGGGCAGTCAATCCAATCATCCCACCCACAGGTTTAGTCCGAGCACCTTGTGGGCTCTGCCCGGTTTTTGATGACTGCCATGAAGGTGGTGAGATTTCACCATCTAACTGTATTTACATGACAGAATGGCTTGAATTTTAATGGAGAGTGATGAACTTTACTGACATGCAAATGAAGTTGCTTGGAGAGCAGTTTAATTCATGATGGAACATCAAATATCCTTGAAAGCAGATTCACAGTAATGGATGCAGACTTGCTGCTATGAAAACCTATTTTTTTATTTGTGAGGACTAAATTTATATTGGTAGAGTGGCCATAAGAACATGAAACAGATGAGGTTAGTAGTGAAATCTGTTCTTCATTAAATAAAATAATTTGAAGCCCTGGAGGACAACATCTTTTGAAGTTTTCAAGACTTTTGATGGTTCAAGGAAAAAGAAACCAACAAACCCATATTTGCCAAGTACTATGGAAATAGCTAGAGCACAGATTTTAAAGTTATTTATTAAGGTCTTCATTGAAAAATTGTTTATATCTGACTCATTACCACCATTTTTGTTTCCTGTTTTCTCAATGGTTTCATTGAGAAGAAGTTAAAGTGGTGGAGACAGGAACAGCATAAGACTGTATGAAAACTTGAAGAAACCTAAAGTAAGGGAGAATAGAACATTTCTTTTCTACGCACTATTGATTCTTTCCTATATTAGTAATATTCTTTTAAAGGATTATGCTACCATACCTCAAACCCAAAGGATGAATATTGTCAAGGATGTTTCAGTACATAAATATTATCATTTTCATCATAAATGGAATATTTTCACTATTCCTTTGTTAAAGTTTTACAAGCTTCAAAAAAAAAAAACAAAAAATATCTTCACATGGATTATATATAAGAAACAGACCTTTATGTTCTTCACTTGCAATCCTAATGGTAGAAATTTTAATTGAGGTGTGATTCAGAATTAGTTCTTAGGTTTATCAAAAAATCAAAAGCATCAATAAGCATCTTCCCTAGAAGTCTACATACCAGTAGATACTTAAGTCTGGGGTATGAAAGTCTGTGTATGTGTGAGTGTGTGTATTTCAAATCTCCTAAGGAAAAAAAAAGCAATATATTCCTAGAATGTGTTAAAATATATGAAATATGTATAGTATGCATAAGTGCAATTATGTCCATACACCATGATCTGTTATGAGTATACACATTTTAAAAGTATATATATATGAAATACAAGTATACTTTATTCCAGAAATTTCTTACCTACAAATGTATTCTCTATTTTGATATGCTCACTATAGCTTATTTTTTGGCTTTTGAAGAACTAACTTCAACTTAAATGTCTGATGGAACAGAGATCAGTAAGGTAAAGACAGAAGAACAGAGGGGCAATAGGGGAGGAAAAGGGGAAGCACTGACCAAACTATGTTATGTGCATGTGTGAAAATGCAGCAATAAACCATACTATTAGGTATAGTCATCATGCACCTAAAAACTTTAAAAATGTCCATGAATAGAGGATGAATTATGATACAGTTATTCAATTGAATACCATATCACAAATAGAAATGAAATATAATATTAGCATAAATGAAATATATTTTTAAAAGCTATATACCATTTATTGTTAGAATATGATACCTTATAAATAACCCATAAAAATTTCAGAGAAATTATACAGGGGAAGAAGGTTTTACTTTTCATCTTAATCTTTCTGTATGAGTTAAATTTTTTTCTGTTCATTTTTATTTGCAAATATTATTTTCATAATTTAATGGATAAAATAAATAAAAATTACACACAACAATTCCAATGGCTATTACTGAGACACAATGACCTTCTTGACACTGGCATGCTAGAATAAATGGTTTAATGACTAGAGTTCAATCAATGATATTACTAATAGTTTGCCTGGGGGGAAATGATTTAACTTGTACTCAAAAATAATTATACATTAACTATCTTTTAATTAGTCTTTGTGCTCTGGGTTTCTTTTGAATGCCCTTTTGTGTGACAATGAAGTAAAATGGGTTGAAAAGGGAACCATTCTGTATGCACTACCACCATCCGTGAAGACCTGATGAAGTATTGACAATGCTAACGTAACTGTGTGACTGCCAACAAATACTAGCAACAATAAAATGAATGTGAAACTTTTCCCCACATTGCAAATCAATAAACATCATATCATGGTGACCCTGACAGAAAACTCAGTTCAGGCAGTTGATGGTTCTAGATTGAAAATATCCATCTTCCATGGTTGGCATATCCATTTTTAGTAACTATTATATAATAACCTTGTGATTGAAGGGCAGGGAGGCAACAGGTCAACTGTAAGGACTCTCAGAAAGCAAGGCACCTTGGGTCCCAATCTAGAATTGTGAAAGATATGTATTGAGCACACACTTAACCTCTCTGCATTTCAACTTTCCTATCATCTGTGAGATGAGAATAACACTTGCCATGCACCCCACAAAGGGACTGAGAAAGTCCATGAAAAGTGCTTTGAAGTTCTCAGAAGTGAGCTGTCACAGAAGTACAAAACCTCACATCAAAAGACACATCTGTACCTTCTGCAGACATCAATGAGTTGTTCACGGGTAGGATAGTGTATAGGCCTGACATTGAGTGGTCCTTTCATTAAAATAATTGCCACAATTTCTTTTCTTTTTACCTTGGACATTATTCACATGCAGTTTTAAAAAATCTCAACATCCCTTCTCAGATCACTGTGAGGGTTCTCTGAAGCTCATTTTTGACTCATTCAGCAACATTATTCAGTGACAAGTATAAAATGTGTTACCCTCTACTTCTCTCTGGAGGCATTGCTAGAAAGCAATTTCTGAGAAGAGAAAAGTAGACTATATTTCAGTAGGCTATTTATGACTTCATGTGCAATGGACACATTTGATTCAGGACAGAACTAATTTACTTACTCCAGTCATTAGCTCTGACCTGTTCTGTATTGCTATTTCTCTAGCTTGCCAGCCTGCATTCCTGAATACTGCATGTGCATAGATCCCTATAGAGGAATGTTTCATCTGTCCAGAGGAATTTGTCTAGTAAAGAGTACTGAAATTACATAACAATTCAAATATTTTCTTCAACACCTTAAACAGATATCTTCTATTCTGGCTCTATATTCAAATAAGTTGGGTCCAACCCAGATGGATATAATTAGAATACCTGGTTGGTGCAACCGCATAGAGAAACTTTAAGAATTTTTGCAAATGCACGTTCATAGAAGCACTGATGCCAATAATCAAGTAGTAGAAAGAGCCCAAATGCCCATCCACCATTGAACGGATAACAAATTGTGGTAGATGCTTAGGATGGAATACTGTTCAAATATAGAAAGGGAAAATCCAATAATAAAAATGCTACAAAATGGATAGACCTCAAAAATACTATGTTAAGTGAAAATAATCTAATGCCAAAGACACAGATTATTTGATTTCCCCTTTATATGAAATAGCCAAAACATAAATATATGGAGACAATATAGATTGATGGTTGCCTGTTACATGGTAAAAGGAGAAAATGGGGAGCAATTGCTTAATAAGTACAGATTTTCCTTTTGTGATAATGGAATGTTTTGGAAGTGGTGGGTACACAACAGTGTGAAGGTGCATATGTATATTCAGAAATGCATGTATGCATACATACTGTTTTAATCAGTTTTTTTTTGTTTTGCAATGACAGAAAGGTATGACAAGAACAGCATAAAGGAGAAAAAGCTTTTTTTGGCACACAGTTTCAGCAGTCTTGATCCACAGGTAGCCAACTCCATACCTCTAGGCCTAAGATAAGAAAGAACATCATGATGGAAGGGCATGGTGGTGAATAGCAACTCCGGGCATGGTACTAGGAAGCAGAGAGTTCTGCTCACCAGAGGCAAAATACAAACTCCAAATGCATGCTTCCAGTGATCTATCTCTTCCAGTTATACCCTACCTGCTTTCAGTTACCAGCCAGTTAATCCTTATCAGTGAATTAATCCACTGATTGGGTTACAACTCTCATCCTCTAATCATTTCACTTCTGAACTTTCCTGCATTGTCCATACATAAGCTCTTTTTGGGGGTGTCACTTATCTAAATCATCTCTCTCTCTCTCTCTCTCTCTCTCTCTCTCTCTCTCTCTCACACACACACACACACACACACACACACACACAGAGTTTCCAGGTATTTCCATTATTAAGAATCTTGTTCTAAAAGGTCATATATGGCTATTGTACTAGTGCTGGAACCATATCATATACTCCATCAGTCACAGTCCATTCTTCAAGACTCTTCTCAATGTAACTCATAAATCTTTTAAAAAAGCATCTGCTGCAGTGTTGGTTGTTACAAATGCATATTTCCAGTCCCCACCCCAGAACTAAAAATACATAATCTCATTGGGATTAAGAGTTATGTATTTAAGATCATTTCTTCAAGTGCTTCACATGTGTAGCTTTTTAAATTTATTGCTTAATTGACAAGTAAAAATGTATTCAGTTTTAAAAATACAAAATCCTACTTTGGACCTCACCTTACGCTTCCTTATTATTATTTTTTGAGCATTTCCCATGACCCAGTTCCTTTGCTAAGTGCTAAACACTCATTGCCTCTTTTAACCTTCAACTGTGACAGCAATTGTCATTCACAGAAGAAATTAAGCTGAAAAAAGAGGGAAATCAGTTGTTTACTATTACAAATTTAGAAAATGGTAAATGGAATTTTCTTTAAAAATGCCTAAACACTTTCTTCTTTAACACATGCCTTATCTCACCCAATGATTAGCTCCTATTCATTCATTATCCCATTTTCCTATTTCTAAAATGGTTCCTGGAATTTTATGCTCACCAGATATCATGGGCACCCTTTCCTGGATTCATCAACAAATGAACCACTATTTTCGATCATCTTTTCTTGAAATTTTCAGGCCTTTTTAACTTCAGGTAAAGTTAGCCCTCAACTTTGCCATCGTATCTTATTGATTGAGACCAAGTCAGTGCTGAAGGCGCTCTCCTAACTCCCTGTCTGCTGCCAGTGTCTTTGCAAGTGTCTCTGCCCATCAGAGGGAGAGGAGGCCCCCGTCCTGATCTACCTCTACTCACTGCCTGTGCACCCTCACTCCCAGTGCAAGACCCATTCTTGGTACTTGACTCTCCCTCTCCACCAGCTCTGACCTCACCTTTGTTCAAATATGTTTGAATTCCACCCCCATTTCCACATTGTATTATCTGAGTTTGAGAGAGTACGGCTTCTGCTTTCCTTAATAGTCTCCCTTATGCCTGTCCTCTGTATTTTCTCATTAAGGCTTTCCTCCTTAGCTCCCCTCCTGTTGACACTACTCTCTTCAAAGTCATCAAAATCCATCTTTAGGCCAAATCCATTTGCCAGTGTTCAACTCCTCCTCAACATCTGCTTCATCTGATATTTAATCTTAAATCTTCCCTCCCTCAGTCTTTGGAATAATCAGCCTTTGTTTCCTTTTTCTTTTCTTTTTTTCCTTGTTCTTTGACTCTCTTAGAAAGCCCCTTAAATTTTTTGACCCTTACAGTCTTTACCTGCAAAATAAAATAAAATAAAATATATCTATCTCAGGATGTTATTGCAGAGGCTCCCCACATTCAATGTGTACTTCGGGTATTGACTCGGTCAACAGATATCTCTCAAGTGTCTACCACATGCACAGCTCTAGGTTAAACACCAGAATGTAAGATGGTAGATGTGGTCACTGTTGTTAATATGGCACACTGACTGGAAGAGACATGGGGCAATCATGGTGCTTTGCTCACTCCTACAATATGCCAGGTACTTCTGTAGGCATTGGAGATGGAACAATGAGCATATCTGAGCAAGTCGCAGCTTTCATGCAGCTTCCTTTGTAGTGACCAGTAACACACAGCTAGCTAGATAATGCCCAAGACCATAAATGAAATAAAACAAAGAATAAAAAAGAGTAATAAAATATGGAGAAGTGACAGTGAAGTGTGCTACAGAAGTAGGGTCAGGTACTACTTCTCCAGCTGGGGAAATAGCTCTGTGGTAGAGCACTTGTCTAGTATGCACAAGGTCCTGGGTTTAATCCCCAGCACCACCACCACCCCCAAAGAAGAAAAGAAACAACTACTCTGCAGAGGTCACAGGAGGTGACTGGATTTGAGTACAGTCAGATAGCTGGAGAGGGCACTGTTCCCCAGGGTTCAAGCAAACTTAGAATGTCAAAAAACTGAAAGGTCATGGGAGATTTCTGGATACAAAAGAGATGAGGAAAAGAGTTTGAAGAGGTTTTGTGTACCATGTTAGTGAAGGAGTCTGCATTTAATACTAACTGCAGAGGAAAACCATGGAGAAGTTTTAGATAGAAGAATGTCATAATCTGAAAAATGTTTCAAAGTTCACCTAAATGCTGTGTTTGGATAATTGATTGTATTGGGAAAACAGCAGAACTGGAGGACTCACTGTGAGTCCATATGGGTGGTCCAGGTAAGAGATGATGACAGATTGGGTTGATGGCAGTGCAGGTACTGTGGATGCTTTCTATTTTGGTGACAGAATATGCTACCTACTTTATAGTTATATGTTTATTTGTTGTTTTGTTTTGTTTTTCACATACCAGAATTTAGCATCAAGGTTTTTTTTATTGGTCATTGTTCTATACACCAGGTTCTAGGAAAGTGCCAGATAAATAGTATGTACTAAGCAAATAAACATTCACTGAATAAACAAATAAGCAGGTTAGGTGTGTTTGCTGAGATCATTTCCTAAGTTTGTGACTTGAGCACTTGGGTTAATAACGTGTCAACTGAGGTGAGAGAGACCTGAAGAAGAACATATCTGCAGGTGAAGAACAAGAGATCCATGTTGGGCAGGTTCAATTCACATCTCCTCATAAAACCACTTGTATGCATGCATTAGAGCTCAAGGGAAGATTTATTTCTTTACTTTTTCATTCATTCATTTTGCAGACCACTTGGTCTGCAAACTCAGAAAGAACAGGGGTTACTTTAATTTCCTCAAGTATTCTCCAGTCCAGCAGCATGAGTATCACCAGGAATTTATTAGAAATGCAAATTCTCAGGTCCCAACCCAGAACTACTGAATCAGAATCCCAGGGGGTGCTCTAAGCTTTAAAGTGCCCTGTTCATCATTCTGATGTGCATTAAGTTTTGAGAACCACTGGTCTAAAACATGGTGAGACAAGGTCAAGAGAAATAATTAAATGGTAAATGATGTTTGGGGGCAGCTTTTCATATTAATAAACACTTCTGAATTTTTTCCTTGCCTTTCACCCAATCTCTGTATTATATGGACTTTCTTAGCTTCCTTAATGAGTTTGACCATAGAATCAAATGTTTTTTGTTTATTTAAAGTTATACAACAATAGCAACAATAGAACTTTGCAAAAATAAATTTGGCTTTTCAAACTACTTTCTCATCTGTCACTTAATTTGAGCTTCAAAGCAGCAATGACACAGAAGGCATAGGCTTTCTAGTCTACCTGACCTCTGAACATATATAGGCAAAGTTCCATTTCGTGAGTTATTGACAATCACCTGATAAGTTTCAGCAGATCTGAGACAATAAGGTTTGTTGATAAATATGGGATGAATAAATGTCAGTCCTGAGTTTTTCTCATGGCACTCTGTTACTATCTAATATATAATAGGTACTCATTAAATATTCACTGACAGACTAAATAATTACTGAAACAGATTCTGTAAGATCCAAGAAAATATAGACTCTCCATAGCATATTCACGGGAGACAGAATAATGTATGATCCTGCTTTTTCTTTCATTGGAAACCCACTTATCAGCTCTTAACATTTTAAGTAGTTTTGGGGGAGACATACATCATAACCTGAAACTATTCATAACCAGCTTCTTATCCCTTTGAAACAATAATTATATAGCAACTCTTGAGATCTTTATTTTTTTCTCATACTGTCAATTTTGTTGTGCATTTAAAAGTGTTTCAGTGTCCCTGTATTTTGACCTCTGCTCTGAATTACCTGAACAATGCAAAATACTAGTCTTGCATAGCTTCTCCCCTATGTTACCTATCTCTTATTATTCAGAAACTTAAAATACTTCTCTACCTGGACTGCAATGCTGTCACCCTATCAGACCCAAGCTAATTTATGAAACCTACATAAATTTGCCTCATGCCATAGAATTTTCAGTGTGCTTTCAAAATGCATTGTCTCATTTGGCTCGGTTTAGAAAGTCCTAAACACAATTAAAAAAATTAATACCAATAGATATTTAAGACCTAGGTCAAGAACTGAAATAATAGCAATGCTAATAATGATAATAATAATAACAAACCTTTTTTTTTTAGGTAGTGGGCTAACATAAATAGTAACATTTAATCACTCCATGAGGAAGGTATATTGTTCTGATTTTACCAATGTCCATACACATACCCTTCTGTTAAACTGAGATATGAACCTTGAACTGTCAGACTCTCAAACCTGTGGCATTAACCACATTTCCACTTCTGCCTCATTAAAATGATTAGCATCATATCCCTGAATAACCATCATCAGACACAGTGACTCAGGTTATGAGAGGACTGGTTTAGTTCATTTGGTCAAAAGTAACAGAACTGTGCCTGTTTTAAAAGCTAGTCACAAGCACATATCACTCTTCTGTTGTGGCTATTTGCAATCTCAAAATTCTACACCACTTAACCACACCTCTGATCTTTCAGTTTTTTCACCCCTCCCCCCACCCTCACTTACTACCGGTTTTGATGTAAGAACTGTTGTTATTTCAAAAAACACATATTGTGCTCCTAATACAAAGCAGGTCTGATTTGAGCTTGATGGGAATGGCAACGAAGAAAGCAGTTCTTCCTCTCCAGTGCTGTCCAGTGGGCTTGGGAAGACAGACGTATAAATAAATGATGCTTTTGTCTTTCCAGAGTTTAGTCTTAGCCCTTAGCACTTGTCTGGACTGTCATTCTGTGTATCAGCTGACAAAACAAAACAAAAATAAGGAAACAACTGTTTTCTATTCTGTCCAAGGGAAAAACATCCTGAGGACTGAACATTTGGCAGAGTTCCTGAGAAGGGGAAATATCCTCTGTGAGTGAGACTTTGAAGTGGAACTACTTGATTGTTTCTTCTCTGAACTAAGAACGAGTGTCCAATTTAAGGCTGAGGAACCATTTAAAAAGACAGAGTGGGATTATCTGCAATTTTAATGAAGAAGGTGGTAGGGATTTCATTTTGAGAGATCTGAATTTACCTTCAATCCACTGAGACTGTGTGGATCACCTTTTGATCTAGGATGGATTCTATTGCTTTAAGCAACTACTCCTTACTATATTTTGTTTGTTTTGTTTTATTTTTTAGAAAGTTTATTTGAAACATTCTGGGATTCAAGTGTGCTAATAAATTATGACAAAAAGTCCCTATTTTAAAAGGATGAGATCGAGATTCTATTTTTAATTTTGGGATAAAATGGGGAGGCAAGGTCTTCCCCAGGGGACAACATGCAGCTGTTGATAAAGTAAGTACTGTGGATTACTGCAAGTTAATGTGCCTCTAACTTAAGCTAGTGGTTTTACTCATTATCTGCTTAATGCACAAGATGTAGTTTATGATAAAAGGAAACCAACTGGATATAGGACTTGAACTGCAAAATATTCTAGTTCCCATGTGCCCTTCTGCTCTCCATGCAAGACAAACCCAGGAATACTCTGAGTCCTTCTCAACATAGTGTTTTCATTACTCACTGGAAAATGTGCATCAGTGGCCCTTGTGGTTGAACCTATTTGTCATTTGACTGTATCTCATACTCTTTACTTACAAAGGACCATACTACTGTTCAGAATGATGCTGTGACTGGCTCAAGGTTAAGCAGGTTAGTAGTTAAGTTACCACCATAACTATGGTTATACTATGCTTCTATTCTTTGACCCAAGTGATTTGAAAAGGGGAAACATTTTAGGCAAAGGTGATGATTTTTTTAATTGCATTCTCAGTTGCTCTTCTCACTCGAATATTTACATCAACAAGTTTCCATTGACAGAACTCCAGTCCACCCCAGCAATGATTCTAGAATTTAACTGCCAACTTTGAAGTTCACTACGCCTAATATTGCCTCATCTTATTTTTACAGGGACTGCTCTATTTCCATATAAGACTTGATTATAATATCAAACACCTGAAGAAAAGAGTTGTGTAAAACAGCTTCAATGAAAGGACTCTCTGAATCAATGCTTAACTTTAAATAGAGAAGCAAATAACACTGCACAAAAAGAGGAAACTGGAATATGATCCATGGATGGGAGAAAAGGGAAAGATGTTTCAGAAAGGATTTCTTCATGATGATGTCTAACACGAATCTGTTAACACTTCACATAGAGTATTTGGATGGGTTTGTTAGCCTCAGTTAAGAGCCAGATATGATTATACATCAAAAGGGGATTTCTCAAATTTTAAAGCCACTGCCTTTCCCTGAACCAATTCAATTATAGATGCTCCTTATCTTGCAATGGGGTTATGTCCAAATAAACCTATCACAAATTGAAAATATAGTATATATACAATGCACTTAATGTACCAGAAATAAGAGACACAGGTGGGTAGACACAGAGGAAAATATTATGGAATAAGAAAGCATGAAACATAAGATTCAAAAAGTGCAAAGTGAGTTGTTTGAGTACCTCTCTGACATGGAGACATGTCTCTTGCCCCTGCTCAGCATCATACCCATATTGATAGCTTGGAAAAAGGTCAAAATCCAACAGTATGGCTTCTATTAAATGGATTTTACCTTTGCACACTGTACAGCCAAAAATGTGTAAGTTGAACCATTATAAACCACTGTTAGTCAGGGACCAGGTGTACATTCCTTTTTCAGGGGCATCACCAAGAACTCCAGATTCAACACAGCATTGGAAGGTAGCATGAAAGTCAATGAATGACTTCAGCATTATCCTTGTCTTTCTTGTCTTATGGATTTTTATTCATTCCAGTCTCAGTAAATGGCCTAATCCTCCCAAGTACCATACTCATGAAACAAGTGTTATATTCAACTTCTTCCATTCTCTCCCCCACACACCCAATTCATCAGCAGATCCTACTGACTCTACTTATACAATATAACTACTTCTCCTCACCTCTCTGTCTTCATTCTTCCTCCCCATTGCTTGATGCTCTAGCCCCTCTTACCTGGAGGATAGTTGGGAAGGAAGGAATGCAACCTGTTTCCATTCTACCCCCCATTCCCACTCCATGTGGTTGTTCATTTCCTACAGATGATATTGGGTAGTGTCACTCCAAGATTTGAAACCTTCCAATGAAATCTCCTCATACTTAAAATAAATATGAATTCTTTTACATGGCTTACAAATTTGGGGCCCTGTATATTTCTTTAGTACTATAACATTCTTGTTTTCATTCATTATGTTATTAACAGATAGATCTTTCCAATTGTTTAAACACACTATGCCTTAGCAGCTCGATTCACAATAACTAAGCTATGAAACCAACCTAGATGTACTTTAGTAGATGAATGGATAAAAAAATGTGTTGCATACACAATGAAATATTACTCATTTATAAAGAAGAAAGAAATTATGGCATTTTCTAGTAAATGGATGGAACTGGAGGCTATCATACTAAGTGAAACAAGCCAAACCCCTCAAAATTAGACCAAGTGTTCTCTCTGATAAGTGAATACTGACTCACAATAGGTGGTGGGGAGGAGGGAGTGGAGGTTCACAGGATTGGATATGGGGCATGGGGGGAAGGGACAAGGGATGGGATTGGAAAGAGAATGAATGGGACATAACTTCCCTATGTTCATATACGAAAAAAACAACCCATGTAACTCCACATCATGAACAACCACAGAATGGGAACTTATACTCGATGTATGTATGATATATCAAAATACACTCTACTGTTATGTATAAATAAAAACAAATTTTAAAATGTAAAAAAAATAAAAACTACATTAAAGTAATCCACTCTACTTGTTTGTCTCCATGCCTTCACTCAGAGAGTTGCTTCTTCTGTAAATCTCCTTTCCCTGTTCTCATTTGTAGGTCTTGGTTTTAGTGGCATCTCATCAGACAGCACTCCCATAGCAGATGCTTTCATTTCTCTGCCCATATCACCTTGGGTTACCCTTTTATCTTTGTGAACATAAACCCCCAGTGTGCTTTCATTCACCACTGCCAGCACCTGTGTCTCTTTGTTCTTAGATGACTTTCAGGATGCTAGGATGCCTTTGACAGTACACAGAGAGCTGAGAGTGCCTATGGTTTTGTATTCCCTTCTACCCTGGAGGGCAGCCTCAACCAAAAACTGATGGAGCAGGACTATAAATGCTCCAGCTCCCCTGCTTTACGATGAATCCGATTCTGAAGCTAAACTATACTTTTCTCAGTTTCCCTGGAGATTGAGCAAAATCACTCATTGGGGGTCTTTACATGATTTTGCATTCTTATTTGCTCTTTTTTCCTTCCTGGCTCCCCACTCCCCTTCCACCTTTTCCTGAGAACATCTTCTCATTGACAACCTCATCTCAAGATATTTCTGGGAAAGCAAGCTAAGAAACTACCTTAACATCTACCCAATTGTTCTCCACCAATGCATGCCGTTAAATTTATTTCTAGCATTTGTCAAAAGCTACTTTTATATATGGAGTTGCTTGTTAACTTATCATCTGTAGCTTATATAGGTTTGTAAATAAATCAAGGACAGGTACCATATTGTTTTTTTTAACCAGTATGTGCTTAGCACCCAGCAGTGTTTGACCTAAAATAGTTGCATAATTACTATGTATT